>NW_023665652.1:0-300000 GCF_014743375.2 Drosophila subpulchrella
TGTCAGTCTGTCAGTCTGTCAGTCTGTCAGTCTGTCAGTCTGTCAGTCTGTCAGTCTGTCAGTCTGTCAGTCTGTCAGTCTGTCAGTCTGTCAGTCTGTCAGTCTGTCAGTCTGTCAGTCTGTCAGTCTGTCAGTCTGTCAGTCTGTCAGTCTGTCAGTCTGTCAGTCTGTCAGTCTGTCAGTCTGTCAGTCTGTCAGTCTGTCAGTCTGTCAGTCTGTCAGTCTGTCAGTCTGTCAGTCTGTCAGTCTGTCAGTCTGTCAGTCTGTCAGTCTGTCAGTCTGTCAGTCTGTCAGTCTGTCAGTCTGTCAGTCTGTCAGTCTGTCAGTCTGTCAGTCTGTCAGTCTGTCAGTCTGTCAGTCTGTCAGTCTGTCAGTCTGTCAGTCTGTCAGTCTGTCAGTCTGTCAGTCTGTCAGTCTGTCAGTCTGTCAGTCTGTCAGTCTGTCAGTCTGTCAGTCTGTCAGTCTGTCAGTCTGTCAGTCTGTCAGTCTGTCAGTCTGTCAGTCTGTCAGTCTGTCAGTCTGTCAGTCTGTCAGTCTGTCAGTCTGTCAGTCTGTCAGTCTGTCAGTCTGTCAGTCTGTCAGTCTGTCAGTCTGTCAGTCTGTCAGTCTGTCAGTCTGTCAGTCTGTCAGTCTGTCAGTCTGTCAGTCTGTCAGTCTGTCAGTCTGTCAGTCTGTCAGTCTGTCAGTCTGTCAGTCTGTCAGTCTGTCAGTCTGTCAGTCTGTCAGTCTGTCAGTCTGTCAGTCTGTCAGTCTGTCAGTCTGTCAGTCTGTCAGTCTGTCAGTCTGTCAGTCTGTCAGTCTGTCAGTCTGTCAGTCTGTCAGTCTGTCAGTCTGTCAGTCTGTCAGTCTGTCAGTCTGTCAGTCTGTCAGTCTGTCAGTCTGTCAGTCTGTCAGTCTGTCAGTCTGTCAGTCTGTCAGTCTGTCAGTCTGTCAGTCTGTCAGTCTGTCAGTCTGTCAGTCTGTCAGTCTGTCAGTCTGTCAGTCTGTCAGTCTGTCAGTCTGTCAGTCTGTCAGTCTGTCAGTCTGTCAGTCTGTCAGTCTGTCAGTCTGTCAGTCTGTCAGTCTGTCAGTCTGTCAGTCTGTCAGTCTGTCAGTCTGTCAGTCTGTCAGTCTGTCAGTCTGTCAGTCTGTCAGTCTGTCAGTCTGTCAGTCTGTCAGTCTGTCAGTCTGTCAGTCTGTCAGTCTGTCAGTCTGTCAGTCTGTCAGTCTGTCAGTCTGTCAGTCTGTCAGTCTGTCAGTCCTGTCAGTCTGTCAGTCTGTCAGTCTGTCAGTCTGTCAGTCTGTCAGTCTGTCAGTCTGTCAGTCTGTCAGTCTGTCAGTCTGTCAGTCTGTCAGTCTGTCAGTCTGTCAGTCTGTCAGTCTGTCAGTCTGTCAGTCTGTCAGTCTGTCAGTCTGTCAGTCTGTCAGTCTGTCAGTCTGTCAGTCTGTCAGTCTGTCAGTCTGTCAGTCTGTCAGTCTGTCAGTCTGTCAGTCTGTCAGTCTGTCAGTCTGTCAGTCTGTCAGTCTGTCAGTCTGTCAGTCTGTCAGTCTGTCAGTCTGTCAGTCTGTCAGTCTGTCAGTCTGTCAGTCTGTCAGTCTGTCAGTCTGTCAGTCTGTCAGTCTGTCAGTCTGTCAGTCTGTCAGTCTGTCAGTCTGTCAGTCTGTCAGTCTGTCAGTCTGTCAGTCTGTCAGTCTGTCAGTCTGTCAGTCTGTCAGTCTGTCAGTCTGTCAGTCTGTCAGTCTGTCAGTCTGTCAGTCTGTCAGTCTGTCAGTCTGTCAGTCTGTCAGTCTGTCAGTCTGTCAGTCTGTCAGTCTGTCAGTCTGTCAGTCTGTCAGTCTGTCAGTCTGTCAGTCTGTCAGTCTGTCAGTCTGTCAGTCTGTCAGTCTGTCAGTCTGTCAGTCTGTCAGTCTGTCAGTCTGTCAGTCTGTCAGTCTGTCAGTCTGTCAGTCTGTCAGTCTGTCAGTCTGTCAGTCTGTCAGTCTGTCAGTCTGTCAGTCTGTCAGTCTGTCAGTCTGTCAGTCTGTCAGTCTGTCAGTCTGTCAGTCTGTCAGTCTGTCAGTCTGTCAGTCTGTCAGTCTGTCAGTCTGTCAGTCTGTCAGTCTGTCAGTCTGTCAGTCTGTCAGTCTGTCAGTCTGTCAGTCTGTCAGTCTGTCAGTCTGTCAGTCTGTCAGTCTGTCAGTCTGTCAGTCTGTCAGTCTGTCAGTCTGTCAGTCTGTCAGTCTGTCAGTCTGTCAGTCTGTCAGTCTGTCAGTCTGTCAGTCTGTCAGTCTGTCAGTCTGTCAGTCTGTCAGTCTGTCAGTCTGTCAGTCTGTCAGTCTGTCAGTCTGTCAGTCTGTCAGTCTGTCAGTCTGTCAGTCTGTCAGTCTGTCAGTCTGTCAGTCTGTCAGTCTGTCAGTCTGTCAGTCTGTCAGTCTGTCAGTCTGTCAGTCTGTCAGTCTGTCAGTCTGTCAGTCTGTCAGTCTGTCAGTCTGTCAGTCTGTCAGTCTGTCAGTCTGTCAGTCTGTCAGTCTGTCAGTCTGTCAGTCTGTCAGTCTGTCAGTCTGTCAGTCTGTCAGTCTGTCAGTCTGTCAGTCTGTCAGTCTGTCAGTCTGTCAGTCTGTCAGTCTGTCAGTCTGTCAGTCTGTCAGTCTGTCAGTCTGTCAGTCTGTCAGTCTGTCAGTCTGTCAGTCTGTCAGTCTGTCAGTCTGTCAGTCTGTCAGTCTGTCAGTCTGTCAGTCTGTCAGTCTGTCAGTCTGTCAGTCTGTCAGTCTGTCAGTCTGTCAGTCTGTCAGTCTGTCAGTCTGTCAGTCTGTCAGTCTGTCAGTCTGTCAGTCTGTCAGTCTGTCAGTCTGTCAGTCTGTCAGTCTGTCAGTCTGTCAGTCTGTCAGTCTGTCAGTCTGTCAGTCTGTCAGTCTGTCAGTCTGTCAGTCTGTCAGTCTGTCAGTCTGTCAGTCTGTCAGTCTGTCAGTCTGTCAGTCTGTCAGTCTGTCAGTCTGTCAGTCTGTCAGTCTGTCAGTCTGTCAGTCTGTCAGTCTGTCAGTCTGTCAGTCTGTCAGTCTGTCAGTCTGTCAGTCTGTCAGTCTGTCAGTCTGTCAGTCTGTCAGTCTGTCAGTCTGTCAGTCTGTCAGTCTGTCAGTCTGTCAGTCTGTCAGTCTGTCAGTCTGTCAGTCTGTCAGTCTGTCAGTCTGTCAGTCTGTCAGTCTGTCAGTCTGTCAGTCTGTCAGTCTGTCAGTCTGTCAGTCTGTCAGTCTGTCAGTCTGTCAGTCTGTCAGTCTGTCAGTCTGTCAGTCTGTCAGTCTGTCAGTCTGTCAGTCTGTCAGTCTGTCAGTCTGTCAGTCTGTCAGTCTGTCAGTCTGTCAGTCTGTCAGTCTGTCAGTCTGTCAGTCTGTCAGTCTGTCAGTCTGTCAGTCTGTCAGTCTGTCAGTCTGTCAGTCTGTCAGTCTGTCAGTCTGTCAGTCTGTCAGTCTGTCAGTCTGTCAGTCTGTCAGTCTGTCAGTCTGTCAGTCTGTCAGTCTGTCAGTCTGTCAGTCTGTCAGTCTGTCAGTCTGTCAGTCTGTCAGTCTGTCAGTCTGTCAGTCTGTCAGTCTGTCAGTCTGTCAGTCTGTCAGTCTGTCAGTCTGTCAGTCTGTCAGTCTGTCAGTCTGTCAGTCTGTCAGTCTGTCAGTCTGTCAGTCTGTCAGTCTGTCAGTCTGTCAGTCTGTCAGTCTGTCAGTCTGTCAGTCTGTCAGTCTGTCAGTCTGTCAGTCTGTCAGTCTGTCAGTCTGTCAGTCTGTCAGTCTGTCAGTCTGTCAGTCTGTCAGTCTGTCAGTCTGTCAGTCTGTCAGTCTGTCAGTCTGTCAGTCTGTCAGTCTGTCAGTCTGTCAGTCTGTCAGTCTGTCAGTCTGTCAGTCTGTCAGTCTGTCAGTCTGTCAGTCTGTCAGTCTGTCAGTCTGTCAGTCTGTCAGTCTGTCAGTCTGTCAGTCTGTCAGTCTGTCAGTCTGTCAGTCTGTCAGTCTGTCAGTCTGTCAGTCTGTCAGTCTGTCAGTCTGTCAGTCTGTCAGTCTGTCAGTCTGTCAGTCTGTCAGTCTGTCAGTCTGTCAGTCTGTCAGTCTGTCAGTCTGTCAGTCTGTCAGTCTGTCAGTCTGTCAGTCTGTCAGTCTGTCAGTCTGTCAGTCTGTCAGTCTGTCAGTCTGTCAGTCTGTCAGTCTGTCAGTCTGTCAGTCTGTCAGTCTGTCAGTCTGTCAGTCTGTCAGTCTGTCAGTCTGTCAGTCTGTCAGTCTGTCAGTCTGTCAGTCTGTCAGTCTGTCAGTCTGTCAGTCTGTCAGTCTGTCAGTCTGTCAGTCTGTCAGTCTGTCAGTCTGTCAGTCTGTCAGTCTGTCAGTCTGTCAGTCTGTCAGTCTGTCAGTCTGTCAGTCTGTCAGTCTGTCAGTCTGTCAGTCTGTCAGTCTGTCAGTCTGTCAGTCTGTCAGTCTGTCAGTCTGTCAGTCTGTCAGTCTGTCAGTCTGTCAGTCTGTCAGTCTGTCAGTCTGTCAGTCTGTCAGTCTGTCAGTCTGTCAGTCTGTCAGTCTGTCAGTCTGTCAGTCTGTCAGTCTGTCAGTCTGTCAGTCTGTCAGTCTGTCAGTCTGTCAGTCTGTCAGTCTGTCAGTCTGTCAGTCTGTCAGTCTGTCAGTCTGTCAGTCTGTCAGTCTGTCAGTCTGTCAGTCTGTCAGTCTGTCAGTCTGTCAGTCTGTCAGTCTGTCAGTCTGTCAGTCTGTCAGTCTGTCAGTCTGTCAGTCTGTCAGTCTGTCAGTCTGTCAGTCTGTCAGTCTGTCAGTCTGTCAGTCTGTCAGTCTGTCAGTCTGTCAGTCTGTCAGTCTGTCAGTCTGTCAGTCTGTCAGTCTGTCAGTCTGTCAGTCTGTCAGTCTGTCAGTCTGTCAGTCTGTCAGTCTGTCAGTCTGTCAGTCTGTCAGTCTGTCAGTCTGTCAGTCTGTCAGTCTGTCAGTCTGTCAGTCTGTCAGTCTGTCAGTCTGTCAGTCTGTCAGTCTGTCAGTCTGTCAGTCTGTCAGTCTGTCAGTCTGTCAGTCTGTCAGTCTGTCAGTCTGTCAGTCTGTCAGTCTGTCAGTCTGTCAGTCTGTCAGTCTGTCAGTCTGTCAGTCTGTCAGTCTGTCAGTCTGTCAGTCTGTCAGTCTGTCAGTCTGTCAGTCTGTCAGTCTGTCAGTCTGTCAGTCTGTCAGTCTGTCAGTCTGTCAGTCTGTCAGTCTGTCAGTCTGTCAGTCTGTCAGTCTGTCAGTCTGTCAGTCTGTCAGTCTGTCAGTCTGTCAGTCTGTCAGTCTGTCAGTCTGTCAGTCTGTCAGTCTGTCAGTCTGTCAGTCTGTCAGTCTGTCAGTCTGTCAGTCTGTCAGTCTGTCAGTCTGTCAGTCTGTCAGTCTGTCAGTCTGTCAGTCTGTCAGTCTGTCAGTCTGTCAGTCTGTCAGTCTGTCAGTCTGTCAGTCTGTCAGTCTGTCAGTCTGTCAGTCTGTCAGTCTGTCAGTCTGTCAGTCTGTCAGTCTGTCAGTCTGTCAGTCTGTCAGTCTGTCAGTCTGTCAGTCTGTCAGTCTGTCAGTCTGTCAGTCTGTCAGTCTGTCAGTCTGTCAGTCTGTCAGTCTGTCAGTCTGTCAGTCTGTCAGTCTGTCAGTCTGTCAGTCTGTCAGTCTGTCAGTCTGTCAGTCTGTCAGTCTGTCAGTCTGTCAGTCTGTCAGTCTGTCAGTCTGTCAGTCTGTCAGTCTGTCAGTCTGTCAGTCTGTCAGTCTGTCAGTCTGTCAGTCTGTCAGTCTGTCAGTCTGTCAGTCTGTCAGTCTGTCAGTCTGTCAGTCTGTCAGTCTGTCAGTCTGTCAGTCTGTCAGTCTGTCAGTCTGTCAGTCTGTCAGTCTGTCAGTCTGTCAGTCTGTCAGTCTGTCAGTCTGTCAGTCTGTCAGTCTGTCAGTCTGTCAGTCTGTCAGTCTGTCAGTCTGTCAGTCTGTCAGTCTGTCAGTCTGTCAGTCTGTCAGTCTGTCAGTCTGTCAGTCTGTCAGTCTGTCAGTCTGTCAGTCTGTCAGTCTGTCAGTCTGTCAGTCTGTCAGTCTGTCAGTCTGTCAGTCTGTCAGTCTGTCAGTCTGTCAGTCTGTCAGTCTGTCAGTCTGTCAGTCTGTCAGTCTGTCAGTCTGTCAGTCTGTCAGTCTGTCAGTCTGTCAGTCTGTCAGTCTGTCAGTCTGTCAGTCTGTCAGTCTGTCAGTCTGTCAGTCTGTCAGTCTGTCAGTCTGTCAGTCTGTCAGTCTGTCAGTCTGTCAGTCTGTCAGTCTGTCAGTCTGTCAGTCTGTCAGTCTGTCAGTCTGTCAGTCTGTCAGTCTGTCAGTCTGTCAGTCTGTCAGTCTGTCAGTCTGTCAGTCTGTCAGTCTGTCAGTCTGTCAGTCTGTCAGTCTGTCAGTCTGTCAGTCTGTCAGTCTGTCAGTCTGTCAGTCTGTCAGTCTGTCAGTCTGTCAGTCTGTCAGTCTGTCAGTCTGTCAGTCTGTCAGTCTGTCAGTCTGTCAGTCTGTCAGTCTGTCAGTCTGTCAGTCTGTCAGTCTGTCAGTCTGTCAGTCTGTCAGTCTGTCAGTCTGTCAGTCTGTCAGTCTGTCAGTCTGTCAGTCTGTCAGTCTGTCAGTCTGTCAGTCTGTCAGTCTGTCAGTCTGTCAGTCTGTCAGTCTGTCAGTCTGTCAGTCTGTCAGTCTGTCAGTCTGTCAGTCTGTCAGTCTGTCAGTCTGTCAGTCTGTCAGTCTGTCAGTCTGTCAGTCTGTCAGTCTGTCAGTCTGTCAGTCTGTCAGTCTGTCAGTCTGTCAGTCTGTCAGTCTGTCAGTCTGTCAGTCTGTCAGTCTGTCAGTCTGTCAGTCTGTCAGTCTGTCAGTCTGTCAGTCTGTCAGTCTGTCAGTCTGTCAGTCTGTCAGTCTGTCAGTCTGTCAGTCTGTCAGTCTGTCAGTCTGTCAGTCTGTCAGTCTGTCAGTCTGTCAGTCTGTCAGTCTGTCAGTCTGTCAGTCTGTCAGTCTGTCAGTCTGTCAGTCTGTCAGTCTGTCAGTCTGTCAGTCTGTCAGTCTGTCAGTCTGTCAGTCTGTCAGTCTGTCAGTCTGTCAGTCTGTCAGTCTGTCAGTCTGTCAGTCTGTCAGTCTGTCAGTCTGTCAGTCTGTCAGTCTGTCAGTCTGTCAGTCTGTCAGTCTGTCAGTCTGTCAGTCTGTCAGTCTGTCAGTCTGTCAGTCTGTCAGTCTGTCAGTCTGTCAGTCTGTCAGTCTGTCAGTCTGTCAGTCTGTCAGTCTGTCAGTCTGTCAGTCTGTCAGTCTGTCAGTCTGTCAGTCTGTCAGTCTGTCAGTCTGTCAGTCTGTCAGTCTGTCAGTCTGTCAGTCTGTCAGTCTGTCAGTCTGTCAGTCTGTCAGTCTGTCAGTCTGTCAGTCTGTCAGTCTGTCAGTCTGTCAGTCTGTCAGTCTGTCAGTCTGTCAGTCTGTCAGTCTGTCAGTCTGTCAGTCTGTCAGTCTGTCAGTCTGTCAGTCTGTCAGTCTGTCAGTCTGTCAGTCTGTCAGTCTGTCAGTCTGTCAGTCTGTCAGTCTGTCAGTCTGTCAGTCTGTCAGTCTGTCAGTCTGTCAGTCTGTCAGTCTGTCAGTCTGTCAGTCTAGTCAGTCTGTCAGTCTGTCAGTCTGTCAGTCTGTCAGTCTGTCAGTCTGTCAGTCTGTCAGTCTGTCAGTCTGTCAGTCTGTCAGTCTGTCAGTCTGTCAGTCTGTCAGTCTGTCAGTCTGTCAGTCTGTCAGTCTGTCAGTCTGTCAGTCTGTCAGTCTGTCAGTCTGTCAGTCTGTCAGTCTGTCAGTCTGTCAGTCTGTCAGTCTGTCAGTCTGTCAGTCTGTCAGTCTGTCAGTCTGTCAGTCTGTCAGTCTGTCAGTCTGTCAGTCTGTCAGTCTGTCAGTCTGTCAGTCTGTCAGTCTGTCAGTCTGTCAGTCTGTCAGTCTGTCAGTCTGTCAGTCTGTCAGTCTGTCAGTCTGTCAGTCTGTCAGTCTGTCAGTCTGTCAGTCTGTCAGTCTGTCAGTCTGTCAGTCTGTCAGTCTGTCAGTCTGTCAGTCTGTCAGTCTGTCAGTCTGTCAGTCTGTCAGTCTGTCAGTCTGTCAGTCTGTCAGTCTGTCAGTCTGTCAGTCTGTCAGTCTGTCAGTCTGTCAGTCTGTCAGTCTGTCAGTCTGTCAGTCTGTCAGTCTGTCAGTCTGTCAGTCTGTCAGTCTGTCAGTCTGTCAGTCTGTCAGTCTGTCAGTCTGTCAGTCTGTCAGTCTGTCAGTCTGTCAGTCTGTCAGTCTGTCAGTCTGTCAGTCTGTCAGTCTGTCAGTCTGTCAGTCTGTCAGTCTGTCAGTCTGTCAGTCTGTCAGTCTGTCAGTCTGTCAGTCTGTCAGTCTGTCAGTCTGTCAGTCTGTCAGTCTGTCAGTCTGTCAGTCTGTCAGTCTGTCAGTCTGTCAGTCTGTCAGTCTGTCAGTCTGTCAGTCTGTCAGTCTGTCAGTCTGTCAGTCTGTCAGTCTGTCAGTCTGTCAGTCTGTCAGTCTGTCAGTCTGTCAGTCTGTCAGTCTGTCAGTCTGTCAGTCTGTCAGTCTGTCAGTCTGTCAGTCTGTCAGTCTGTCAGTCTGTCAGTCTGTCAGTCTGTCAGTCTGTCAGTCTGTCAGTCTGTCAGTCTGTCAGTCTGTCAGTCTGTCAGTCTGTCAGTCTGTCAGTCTGTCAGTCTGTCAGTCTGTCAGTCTGTCAGTCTGTCAGTCTGTCAGTCTGTCAGTCTGTCAGTCTGTCAGTCTGTCAGTCTGTCAGTCTGTCAGTCTGTCAGTCTGTCAGTCTGTCAGTCTGTCAGTCTGTCAGTCTGTCAGTCTGTCAGTCTGTCAGTCTGTCAGTCTGTCAGTCTGTCAGTCTGTCAGTCTGTCAGTCTGTCAGTCTGTCAGTCTGTCAGTCTGTCAGTCTGTCAGTCTGTCAGTCTGTCAGTCTGTCAGTCTGTCAGTCTGTCAGTCTGTCAGTCTGTCAGTCTGTCAGTCTGTCAGTCTGTCAGTCTGTCAGTCTGTCAGTCTGTCAGTCTGTCAGTCTGTCAGTCTGTCAGTCTGTCAGTCTGTCAGTCTGTCAGTCTGTCAGTCTGTCAGTCTGTCAGTCTGTCAGTCTGTCAGTCTGTCAGTCTGTCAGTCTGTCAGTCTGTCAGTCTGTCAGTCTGTCAGTCTGTCAGTCTGTCAGTCTGTCAGTCTGTCAGTCTGTCAGTCTGTCAGTCTGTCAGTCTGTCAGTCTGTCAGTCTGTCAGTCTGTCAGTCTGTCAGTCTGTCAGTCTGTCAGTCTGTCAGTCTGTCAGTCTGTCAGTCTGTCAGTCTGTCAGTCTGTCAGTCTGTCAGTCTGTCAGTCTGTCAGTCTGTCAGTCTGTCAGTCTGTCAGTCTGTCAGTCTGTCAGTCTGTCAGTCTGTCAGTCTGTCAGTCTGTCAGTCTGTCAGTCTGTCAGTCTGTCAGTCTGTCAGTCTGTCAGTCTGTCAGTCTGTCAGTCTGTCAGTCTGTCAGTCTGTCAGTCTGTCAGTCTGTCAGTCTGTCAGTCTGTCAGTCTGTCAGTCTGTCAGTCTGTCAGTCTGTCAGTCTGTCAGTCTGTCAGTCTGTCAGTCTGTCAGTCTGTCAGTCTGTCAGTCTGTCAGTCTGTCAGTCTGTCAGTCTGTCAGTCTGTCAGTCTGTCAGTCTGTCAGTCTGTCAGTCTGTCAGTCTGTCAGTCTGTCAGTCTGTCAGTCTGTCAGTCTGTCAGTCTGTCAGTCTGTCAGTCTGTCAGTCTGTCAGTCTGTCAGTCTGTCAGTCTGTCAGTCTGTCAGTCTGTCAGTCTGTCAGTCTGTCAGTCTGTCAGTCTGTCAGTCTGTCAGTCTGTCAGTCTGTCAGTCTGTCAGTCTGTCAGTCTGTCAGTCTGTCAGTCTGTCAGTCTGTCAGTCTGTCAGTCTGTCAGTCTGTCAGTCTGTCAGTCTGTCAGTCTGTCAGTCTGTCAGTCTGTCAGTCTGTCAGTCTGTCAGTCTGTCAGTCTGTCAGTCTGTCAGTCTGTCAGTCTGTCAGTCTGTCAGTCTGTCAGTCTGTCAGTCTGTCAGTCTGTCAGTCTGTCAGTCTGTCAGTCTGTCAGTCTGTCAGTCTGTCAGTCTGTCAGTCTGTCAGTCTGTCAGTCTGTCAGTCTGTCAGTCTGTCAGTCTGTCAGTCTGTCAGTCTGTCAGTCTGTCAGTCTGTCAGTCTGTCAGTCTGTCAGTCTGTCAGTCTGTCAGTCTGTCAGTCTGTCAGTCTGTCAGTCTGTCAGTCTGTCAGTCTGTCAGTCTGTCAGTCTGTCAGTCTGTCAGTCTGTCAGTCTGTCAGTCTGTCAGTCTGTCAGTCTGTCAGTCTGTCAGTCTGTCAGTCTGTCAGTCTGTCAGTCTGTCAGTCTGTCAGTCTGTCAGTCTGTCAGTCTGTCAGTCTGTCAGTCTGTCAGTCTGTCAGTCTGTCAGTCTGTCAGTCTGTCAGTCTGTCAGTCTGTCAGTCTGTCAGTCTGTCAGTCTGTCAGTCTGTCAGTCTGTCAGTCTGTCAGTCTGTCAGTCTGTCAGTCTGTCAGTCTGTCAGTCTGTCAGTCTGTCAGTCTGTCAGTCTGTCAGTCTGTCAGTCTGTCAGTCTGTCAGTCTGTCAGTCTGTCAGTCTGTCAGTCTGTCAGTCTGTCAGTCTGTCAGTCTGTCAGTCTGTCAGTCTGTCAGTCTGTCAGTCTGTCAGTCTGTCAGTCTGTCAGTCTGTCAGTCTGTCAGTCTGTCAGTCTGTCAGTCTGTCAGTCTGTCAGTCTGTCAGTCTGTCAGTCTGTCAGTCTGTCAGTCTGTCAGTCTGTCAGTCTGTCAGTCTGTCAGTCAGTCAGTCTGTCAGTCAGTCAGTCTGTCAGTCTGTCAGTCTGTCAGTCTGTCAGTCTGTCAGTCTGTCAGTCTGTCAGTCTGTCAGTCTGTCAGTCTGTCAGTCTGTCAGTCTGTCAGTCTGTCAGTCTGTCAGTCTGTCAGTCTGTCAGTCTGTCAGTCTGTCAGTCTGTCAGTCTGTCAGTCTGTCAGTCTGTCAGTCTGTCAGTCTGTCAGTCTGTCAGTCTGTCAGTCTGTCAGTCTGTCAGTCTGTCAGTCTGTCAGTCTGTCAGTCTGTCAGTCTGTCAGTCTGTCAGTCTGTCAGTCTGTCAGTCTGTCAGTCTGTCAGTCTGTCAGTCTGTCAGTCTGTCAGTCTGTCAGTCTGTCAGTCTGTCAGTCTGTCAGTCTGTCAGTCTGTCAGTCTGTCAGTCTGTCAGTCTGTCAGTCTGTCAGTCTGTCAGTCTGTCAGTCTGTCAGTCTGTCAGTCTGTCAGTCTGTCAGTCTGTCAGTCTGTCAGTCTGTCAGTCTGTCAGTCTGTCAGTCTGTCAGTCTGTCAGTCTGTCAGTCTGTCAGTCTGTCAAATTATCATATTATCCACAAATTATGGAGGTCCTTATCATTTTTGACTAATGGTTTCCTCTCTTCATAAACTAAATTTGTGTAAAAAAAACCATGATAGCACTAGGGCGGTCCATATTTGTAAAGAAATTTTTAAGGTCCTACTCTCATCTGCCTATAAGACATTGAGGAATTTAAGGTATACCAAACGAATTTTTCTTAAAAACGCGTTATATGGTCCGCGAATTGGTTTCAAAGATTATAACTCAAATATATTATTTTCGTATAGGTGGCCAGACTTGGATGGAAAGTCTGTTGTGGCTAGTTGTGACTTTAGTTTTCCCTCCAAAAACATTTCGGTGTTTGTCGTCAATTTTTTATTCATATTGACCGATATACGAGAGTTGACAAAGTTGGGGATGGGAAATCGATCCTTTTGAAAAAAGTATGGCTGGTATTTAGTTTAGGGGGCCCAAAAGTTATTGCTGGATTGGGAGGTCGTTGCGTTGCGGAATCTGCTGGAAACCCAAAGCAAGCCTCTTGCGAGACGATTTGGGTGCACAGCGTGTTTTTCATTGTGGGACGCTTTTTGTTTGTCTATTTCATCTTTTACGGCAAGAGTTCCGAGGTCCGTGTGGATGTTTTCGCTGCGAATATACCATGATGCCTCAGTGATGGTTCGCAGGATTTTCGATTAAGTGCGCTCATGTCTATGTTGCTGCTGCTCGCGTTTTCCCATAGCTGGGAGCCATATGTCCAGATGGGTTTGAGAGTGGAGTTGTAGAGCAGGTCATTTTAGTTCAGACGCAGGAAGCTGCTGGCTTTTAGCTTTAGATGTACTTTCTTGCGTTCGATGTGTCTTCTCCAGGTTAGTCGTCTGTCAAGGTGGACGCCGGGAATAGTTACTTCGTTGACTTGGGGAACCTGCGTACTGTTCAGTGACAGTGGAGGGCATTATTGCCTGTTGAGAGTAAACGTTGTGTTTATATTTTTGTTCATTTATCTTAATACGCCAGTCAGATAGCCACCTCTGTATTACGAGGAGGTGATTGGCTAGCTGTTGTTGCTCAGCCTGGCCACCTCGAGCGACTTAGGATTGCAGTGTCGTCAGCGAACGTAATTGTTGTTAGCTGCTCGTTCGTAGGGATATCCGAAGTGTATAGAAGGAACAGAGTAAGCCCTAGTGCGCTTCCTTACGGAACTCCAGCTTCGATAATGTGGTCGACAGATGTTGATGTGTTGCACCTTACTGCGAAGACTCTGTTGTAGCGAAACGACTCAAGTAGCTTGTGAGTATAATCGGCAAGTGAGTATTGATTTTGTGCATGAGGCCATCGAGCCACATCGAGGAATATTGCGCTGTAGTATTCCCGATGCTCAAAGGCTTTGCGTATTTCTGATGCTATTCTGTTAACTTGTTCGATTGTTTCATGGTTTTGGCAGAAGCCAAATTGATGGGCAGGGATATCATTGTGTGCTCCTAGATATGGTATTATGCGAGTTAGAAGGTATTTTTCGAAGAACTTAGACAGACACGATAATAAGCTTATTGGTCTGTAGAATGACGGAATTGTGAGGTCTTTTTCGGGCTTTGGTAACATTATGATAATAGATTTTTCCATTTGCTCAGATAGTAACCGAGACTTATGATCCCATTGAAGATCTTGCATGTAACCTCAATAGCAGAGTTTGGATGTTCAACTAATATTTTTGGGGTTATTAGGTCACCGGCCGGGGCCTTTTTCGGTTTCAGTTCCCCACTGACTTTTGCTATCTTCTTTGGCTGAAACAATGTTGGTAGGAAAATAGTTTCAGATTCGATTTGTGGTAGGACAAATGAACCAGAGGCAGGGTTCGGCTGGAAGACGCTTCGCAGATGTGAAGCAAAAGTTTCGGCTCTATCTTTATCGCTGCGGACCCAGCTGCCTGATGAATTTCTTATCGGAGTGACTGTTTCGATTGGAGAGCTCAGATTTGGGTGAGCCCTCCTCAAAGGATGTTTTGTACTAGTTGGCGAAAGTTTTTCAATGTACCGCAGTTGTGCATTTTCTGCTTGCCTTAGAGCTCGGCTAAGTATGCGAGTGGCTTCCTGAAGACGTTATTAGGCGACGTTAGGCGATCTGTTGGTTTGCCAGGCACGTCGCAAGGGCCTCTTTTCTAGGACAAGTGGCTGCTGATATAGTGGCTGTCTCCATGAGTACATCTTCAAGAGTATCGGTAGAGCAGTCGATGTCCGCTTCGATGTTGAACTGATGATGTGTGAACTTACATACTTTTTATACCCGTTACTCGTAGAGTAAAAGGGTATACTAGATTCGTCGGAAAGTATGTAACAGGCAGAAGGAAGCGTTTCCGACCTCATAAAGTATATATATTCTTGATCAGGATCATTAGCCGAGTCGATCTAGCCATGTCCGTCTGTCCATATGAACGCTGAGATCTCGGAAACTATAAGAGCTACAATACTACGGTTAGCTCCATGGGTATTGTAACGAACTGATTTTTGTGGTCTGCTCGCTACGAGATTCGTGCGGCTAGCTCAGTAGATTGTGTGTTCTTCCCACCAAATTTATATAAACGTGACCGTTCCTTTACACAAACCCATTCCCAACACAACACCTACCCATCTCCCCTCCCAAACAACATCTCACTCCAGGCCGAACTACGGTGTAATACCGACCGTGCCAAGAGTCAGCCTGGCTGGGGGCCCGGATCAAAAACTAGCCCAGTCTCAAACGGTGTGCTCAGGGACATGGCGACCCCCTGTTCTAACTATCGCCTTACCCGGGCATCGCGGAACTCTGCCCGGGCGGACTTTTCCCCTTCTCCGCAACTCATGGGTCCAATTATGGACAACACAAAACACAGAGACGGGAACTCTCTAAGAACCCATGGATAAGCTGAACACTGGTTCCACCATCCATACAAGCACGGTCCCGAAAGGGCCGCATCCCAAACTGGGGATGACGGGTGGTAGAAAGCCAGCCGCACTGCGGCGGTAGGCACTGCCAAGGCGCTCGGGCCACCCGCTGGAGCAAACAAATACACCTACGCAGAAAGGCGGACTGCCTCTGCGCTCATACATTAGGAGCACCGTTGCCACACCTTCGTCTGAATGGCTATAAAAGGTAGAGTGGGTAAGGAAGGTGCTTCCTAAATACGGGCAGGATAAGCCCACTCAAGAAGGGACTCAGGCGAAAAGCAGCGATCCCTCGAACTACCCGGACCATCGGCGAAGAGATCTAAGATCCAGCCATCGGTCTCGTTCGCCGAAATCACGAAGAACCGTGTCCTACTCGGTCTAATTGACAGGGGAAATCCGGAGGGCAGGATCCCCAAGAACAAGTGGACGCGGGCTGGTACCAGGGCAGCGTCAAGGTGGTGGCCTGCGACAGTCAGCGGTCGGCTGACTTGTATAAACAGGCGACGAGCAAGCTCGGTGAGGTCTACGAAGGGGCGAACATCGTCGCGCTAGACTGGTGCGATGTCCCCAGTAGACCCCGAGCCAGGATTTCGCTTACAGCAGCGATCATGGCGCCGGAGGACATCCTCTTCATGTTGCAAGAATGCAACCCGCACCTCCCCACGAAGGACTGGAAAGTCGTCAAAGTGGAGGAGCATGAAGGGGACGTCAACCAGGCGGTGTTGGTCCTGAACAAGGAGTCAGTTGCTCCGATCGAGACTGCTGAACGTCGGGGAGTGCTGAACGTCGGGTTCAGAGCGATACACATCAAGGTGTATAAGGGCGACTCCAACACCGCTAGTAGCTTTGTCGGCAACCCAGCCGAGCAGGTGCTTGCTGAGGAGTTGGAGGCACCTGGTGGGCCGGAGGACGGCTACTCCACCGATTCGTCGCTAAGCAGAGAGATGCGAGCGCTCGGACCGGCTATCGAGAACGTAGACCTCAGCCATACAGAGGAGGCCGACGTCACTGTGGTGGAGGTGGCAGCTGCAGATGTCACTAAGTCTTCTACAAATAAATCTTCACCACAGTAAAGCGGCGTCTGCTGCACTTCTGCTTCGCCTGACCGAAGGCGGAGCCGACCTAGTCCTTGTACAGGAACCTTGGGTAGTAGGAGGCAAGGTTGCTGGACTAGGAACAAGGGAATACAAGCTTATGCTTGACCCCAAAGATAGTAAAATGCGAACCTGCATATTAGCCAATAGGCATCTTAGTATATTTCTACTTCGCAATTACAGCAACGGAGACAACACCGCAGTAAGCCTGGGGCTGCAAAGTGGCTCTATAAGGGTCCTATCGGCCTTCTTGGCCTTTGAAAAGGAAATACCCCCTGATGCGCTGGTCAGAGGACTGGCAGAGGAATGCGAAAAGCTCAGGAAAGATTTGGTAATAGGCTGTGACGCCAACGCCCATAACACCCAGTGGGGTTGCCCAAACAACAACGACAGAGGTGAGTCTCTTTTTGATTTTATTCTAAATTCGAACCTATTCTTATACAATAGGGGCAATGTCCCTACATTCATTACTAAAGCTTGCCAAACGATCATAGATCTAACTTTGGTATCAGATTCACTCGTAGGCGCAGTCAAAAACTGCGCAGTCTCTGACAATCACTCCTTTTCGGACCATAGATTCATAGAAACCGCATTGTCCCTTGATTCGCCCTTGCCGGTCAGCTTCGCTAACCCCAGACGAGCCGACTCGCACAGGTACAAAGAAGTTCTGACAAATATCCTCCCCATGGAACCGTCAGAAAACATCACAAGCCCACAGGAGCTGGACGAAACAGTATATAAATTCACATCAAGCAGGACAGATAGCCATAAACTGGTTGAAAAAATCTTCCAATCCATCCTGGCGGTAGGAGAACTACCAACATCATGGCAAGAAACAAAGGTGGTATTCATTCCCAAGGCAGGGAAGGCCAATCACACCACAGCAAAGGATTTTAGGCCAATAAGCCTAACATCATTCCTGCTTAAGAGCTTTGAAAGAATGACAAGCCTACACATAAGGGCCACCGTAGACCCGACACAAATATCAGAAGCACAACACGCTTACACCAAAGGTAAGTCAACCGAATCGGCGCTACACTTGGTGAGAGAAATCACTCAGCATCAAGGAATACACACTGATCGCCTTCCTGGATATAGAAGGAGCCTTCAATAACGTGCTCCCCACTGCTATAACAGAATTTCTCACAGAACTAGGGGTTGAGCCGCCAATGGTGAGGCTAATCCATATATTGCTGATAAGCAGAATGGTCACAGCCACACTAGGGACCTCAACCCAGACTAGACTAGTGAACAGAGGCACCCCGCAAGGAGGTGTACTATCACCCCTCTTGTGGAATATCGCAGTAAATAAACTACTGCGGATTCTGGAAGGAGGAGGTTGTAAGGTCGTGGCATACGCAGACGACGTCGCCATCATCTTTAATGGAAAATATGCACAAACACTTTGCGATCTTATGACCGCTAAACTTAAAATACTATCGGAATGGACGATAGCGAACGGACTCGGGGTAAATCCCTCGAAAACGTAACTTGTTCTATTTACAAATAGGTACAAAATTCCACAACTTAACCCACCCATTGTAAACAATTTTAATCTCTCTTTTAGCGATCACGCCAGGTACTTGGGGTTAGTACTAGATAAGCGCCTCAAATGGGGCTAAAACAACCAAAAGAGAACGAAGAATGCGACCATTGCACTTTACTCCTGTAAAAAAGCAATTGGGCTAAGATGGGGCATGTCCCCTAGAATAGTCAACTGGATATACACAGCGGTAGTCAAGCCAATCCTACTGTACGGTGTGGCTCTGTGGTGGACCTCCTTGCACAAACAATGCATACTGAGTCCTCTAAACAAAGTACAGCAAATGGCGGCTTTGTGTTTTGGTGGAGCCCTTCGAACCACCCCGAATGAAGAGCTGAATGCGATCTTGAACCTCCCTAGCCTGGACTTAGCAGGCATGGAAAGGGCCAAATCGGCAGCTATTCGACTGAGGGACACAGGGCAGTGAAAAGCCCAATTTTATGGCCATGCTAAAATTCTCCAGCATGATAAATCGATTCCGAAGATCACGGATCTATGCAAATCCATTGAATATAGTCACACACTCTTTGAGGCCCTGATTCCTGATAGAGAGGGATGGGAGCAAGGCCGACCGGCCACGACGGACGCAATCTGTTTCTATACAGATGGCTCCAAATTAGAAGGACACATTAGCGGAGGTGTATACTCCGAACAATTATATATCAGGAAGTCATTCAGGCTCCCGGACCACTGTAGCGTCTTTCAGGCGGAGGTCCGCGCTATAAAAGAAGCACTAACCTGTTTAGGGAACTTTAGCCTCCAGAGAGGACACCTAAACATATATAGTGACTGCCAAGCGGCTATTAAATCGATCTACTCGACAAACACGAACTCCCGTACAATAGCAGACTGTCGCAGATCTCTCCACGAGATGGCAAATCAGTTTACTATCAGCCTAATATGGGTTCCGGGTCACCGGGACATCGTAGGCAACTGCATAGCGGACGAATTAGCCAGGCAGGGCACCACCAAGCCTCTCCACCCAGGAGAGAAGAATGTCGGTATGCCATTGGCTACTTGCAAGCTAAATATAAAAAACTACTTCAACACACTAGCCAACACACATTGGCAAAACGCACCACAGTGTCGTATCTCTCACCAGACATGGCCTGTATAAACAACAAAAAAACCTCGGAGTTACTCAAACTCAGCCGCACAGAGTGTGGCATGTTGATTCGAGCTCTTACAGGCCACTGGCTTGTTGGCGCACATACCGGCAGGCTAAAAGCCCCGCAAAATGATTTCTGCAGAAGCTGTAGGGATGAGGAAGAAGTGGAAACGGTAGAACACCTTCTCTGCTTCTGCCCAGCCCTATGCAGACTCAGACTGAAACACTTAAGAAGTCCCTTCATCGACGATCTTACCGAAATATCGGAGATTAATCTCAAAAACATAAGTGCCTTTACTAAATCTTCCGGATGGAATACATGCTGATCAGCTTAACACAGGCTGAAACTACTAGAAACGGGACCCTAGAGAAGGAAAAAACGAGATCATGCGGTATCACAATGGACCCATGAGGTCTAAGTGTGTCGGACTATAGTCCGACAGCCGCCCTAACCTAACCTAAAACTAACCTTGTACTTGAATGTGCTGAACGTTTTCTGGATTAGACTGGAGTGGGTTTTCCGTCTCTGATCGAAGGGCATCGGTGTATGAGAAGCCCTTTTGGGTATTAAATTGATCAAATGAGGGTCTTGCAGCCGTGCGGAAAAATACTTCCGGCACCGTACGCGAGTAAGTTTACGCATTTTGGGTATTCTGACGGCGCGTTGCTGTCATCCGTCATCTTCTTGTAGATCGGACAGCCCCTGTAGTTAGCCGTGAAGTTTTCTTGACAGCTTACACATTTCTTCTTTATGTGGCTTCCTTGTTTACAGGGCAGTTTGCCGAATTGTGGAAGTTTCGAAGTGAACAGTATGCCCTGGTGTGTCCATACTCGTGACAATATATTGCATATATTCTTCGGTGCAAAAAATATTGCAGGTTATAAATGGGGTGACCCTAAAGAGTGATTGCGGCTCTTCCTTCCTGTTGATGATGTTACTGACGTTCTATGCAGAAGCCCCGTTTTCTTTGAGAGCATCGATAACTTCCTTGGGGGTAACGTCGGGATCGATTCCATTTAGTACCGTTTGCAAGCCCTTTCTGCTTTTTAGTTGGTACGTGTAGTAGTTTATCCTAGCTTCCTCCAGGTATTTGGATACAGCTCGGAAATCGTGTGTCTCGTGTATATCCCCTTTTGTGACCGAAACAACATGAAAGTTTCCGACCCCGGTCAGCGCAAAAGATTTTCTCCCTAATGTAAGTTTATGGGGCTTAGGTTTCGGTTGGGTCTCTTGAGCATGTTTTGGTTCATTTTCTGCTAAAGGAGCAAATCAATTACTATTGGATCTCCCGGGTCATTTGTTGTCTATTTGGACACGGTTTATTTTTGACTTGTTACCTGCCGCGCTGTTCTGCGTGCTAAGCTTACGCTTGATAAGGCCATACAGACCGAATTAGTTCGCTACATAACTAACCCGGTCTATATGGCCGGGCCCGCACGCTGAATTTTGTTTTGGTTTTGATTTGTTGTCTTGGTTTTTGTTGCCGGTGTATTTAGCGCTGCGGTCGCAGTCGATTCCGAAATAATAGCCGTACCTGGGGTTGTTGTTGGTCTTTTAAGTTGCGATGTGGTCTTTTGTTATGAAAGATTTCCGTAAGTGATGTAAGAAGCTGCCCAATTGCGGTTCTTGGCTTGTATTTCGGAATTTTTATAGCTTTTTCTGGAATTTTTATTATCAAAGAGGTTTATATGAATGGGAAAGGATTGGGGTAGTTATTGTTAGGTTTTCGTGTGTCATTGTATGATGAGTTGGGGAGCCATCTTTTAGGGTTATTAAGTTCACTGGGAAGTGATTATTTAGGGGCAATTTATAATTTTTTCAGCCGAGAGCCAATCTCCTAATAACTTTGACTGACTCCGAGATAGATCCGTGGTCAGCTATTTCTCCCAACTACGCCTCCAAATTATTCCCACCCAGATCAATTTCATAGACTCCGCACCAAACGGATACTGTAAACATCCAAGCCGATATTGTAAACATCACAGCCCCCAGAGCGAACCCTGAAGTCCGCTAACGTAAACACAAGATACCCAAAGCGAGCCCTGAAGTCCGCTAACGTAAACACAAGATCCCCAAAGCAATCCCTAAAGTCCGCTAACGTAAGCACCAATTTCCGGCCGAATTTCAATTTCAAATTTAATTGGCGAATTGCATTTTCCTATTTTCCGACCTTCTGTAGCGAACTACGTACTTTGCGTTCAGAGCGGATGGGATTGCAGCCTACGCCAAGCACGCGCTGGTTCTGGCATTAGTTTACGGTAGATGGGGACGGGTGTGTTCTATTAAGGCAGCTACTTGCTCTAGAGCATATCAATAGCACCTAATAAATCGTGTGGTGCAATACAAGGTGGAATCTCCGAAGGACTAAGGACCGGTCTATTGGACTACAAAACGACAGAGAAGGACAAACAAGGATGTAGTGGCTTTATGTCAGCGGCTGCTTATGCTGACTTTGCCCACCCTACCATTATCACTAAGAGGCGACCACACTTTACATAGACCGACAGTATTCGACGACGCATGGCTTCCCTATAGACAACTACTCAACTTCAGCGACCATTATAAATTGTATTCTTAAACATAGATTAAACCTAAAAATGGACAAAATATATAAATACCAAGGTGCATTAGTAGCTTAGGAGGCGTTCTCAATATAAATCATAATTCTAATTCTTCCGAAAAAAAAATTTGTGACTAGGTTTATGTAGATAACATATACCTGTAAAATATTCGACATCCGGTGTAATAAACATAAATTTTGATTTTTAACTTGCGGGCTTTATTTTGATTTGGAGCAATAATGGGTTAAGTTAGGGATTAATTTTATTGGATTATGTTCGGGTTTCGTTTACTTGTAAATTTTTATACCCGTTACTCGTAGAGTAAAAGGGTATACTAGATTCGTCGGAAAGTATGTAACAGGCAGAAGGAAGCGTTTCCGACCCCATAAAGTATATATATTCTTGATCAGGATCACTAGCCGAGTCGATCTAGCCATGTCCGTCTGTCCGTCTGTCCGTCTGTCCGTCTGTCCGTCTGTCCGTCTGTCCGTATGAACGCTGAGATCTTGGAAACTATAAGAGCTACAATACTGGGATTAGGCATGCAGATTCCTGAGATTCCTGCGCAGCGCAAGTTTGTTTCAAAAGAGTGCCACGCCCACTCTGACGCCCACAAACCGCCCAAAACTGTGGCTCCTACAGTTCTGATGCTAGAAGAAAAATTTTAACTGAAATGTATTGTTCTCATCAATACCTACCGACTGATCTAAAAAAAAGTTTGCCACGCCCACTTTAACGCCCACAAACCGCCCACAAACTTCAAAAAATCGTAAATATGAACGCGGATATCTCGGAAAATATCAAAGATAGAGAAACGAGATTTCAGATTTAGATTCCGTAGGCTTGAGCGCAGCGCAAGTTTATTACGCGAATATGCCACGCCCACTCCAACGCCCACAAACCGCCCAAGTCTGTGGCGCCCACAATTTTCATGGTAGATAAAAAATTAAAACTGAAATGTATTGGTCTCGTCAATACCTATCGATTGATTTAAAAAAAAGTTTGCCACGCCCACTCTAACGCCCACAAACCGCCCAAGCCTGTGGCGCCCACAATTTTTGTGCTAGATAAAAAATTTTAACTTAAATGTATTGGTCTCGTCAATACCTATCGATTGATTTAAAAAAAAACTTTGCCACGCCCACTCTAATGCCCACAACGCTTAAATCTGTCTACCGCCGGTAGGTGGCGCATTTGCTGCTTGCATATCTCCATTTTCCTTTGGTCCCTTTAGCTGAGTAACGGGTATCTGATAGTCGAGGTACTCGACTATAGCGTTCTTCCTTGTTCTTTTTGTATTAGTTTTCATTTTTAGGAACGCTTAGACTGCTTAAGGGGCATTTTATTTTATTTAATTGGGTAGTTAATATCTTTAATAATATTTGACACTCACTTTGAAATTTATCGATGAAGCGCTTCTCGAAGGGCCTGTGGACGAGAATTTAACTACCTAAAAAGAGCACACTATTGCTCCCTCGATTTTGCTCTCCCGTAATCTAAGCGGAACTTTTTATACCTGTTACTCGTAGAGTAAAAGGGTATACTAGATTCGTCGGAAATTATGTAACAGGCAGAAGAAGGTGTTTCCGACCCCATAAAGTATATATATTCTTGATCAAGATCACTAGCATAGTGGATCCTGCCATGTCCGTCTGTCCGTCAAGATGAACGCTGAGATTTCGGAAACTATAAGAGCTAGGTCAGTGAGATTTGGCGTGCAGATTTCTGAGCTTCTTACGCAGCGCAAGTTTGTTTCAGCAGCGTCCCACGCACACTCTAACGCCCACAAACCGCACAAGACTGTGGGTCCTAAAGTTTTGATGCTGAAATAAAAATTGTAACAGAAATGTATTGTTCTCAATACCTATCGATTGACCGAAAAAAAAGTTTAACGCCCACAAGCCGGACACAATCTTCAAAAAATCGTATGTATGAACGTGGATACCTGGGAAACTATCAAAGATTGAGAATTGAGATCTTCGAAGCCTAGTCTGCAGCGCAAGTTTGTTACGCGAATATGCCACGCCCACTCTAACGCCCACAAACCGCCCAAACCTGTGGCGCATACAATTTTCATGCTAGAAAAAACTGAAATGTATTAGTCTGGTCAACACCTATAGATTGATCCTGCCATAATGGTGGAAACCAGCTCGGCTAAAACGAGAGCAGCCGAGAGCATAAGCTTGGGAATAGTCTTATTTTTCAAGGGTGCAACTCTAGACTTAGAACATAAGAGATGACTGCTCACAATACAAAATGCTTCAGAGCGCTTGCAAGCCCTATAAGCTGCCTGGCTGGCATCGCAAGTTGCATGCATTTCCAATGTAGCCTGCTGCCAAGACGTAGCGTGGATATTTAAAATTTTTCATCACTGACAGCCTCAGATTCACCCTCCAAAGCAGAATCTTTATTTCAGCACCACTTCCTTCTAGGAAAACATCCCTTTGAAAGAAGTTCCTTTACCTGACGCCGAATTTCAATAACGGAGTCAATATTGTCTCCTTCAGAAATTAAGCCGTCGACATAAAAATCTGTTCGAAGAACTTTAGCTACAAGTGGAAATGACGCTTTATCATCATTTGCCAACTGATTCATGGCACGAATTGCCAAAAACGCAGCGGGCTTCGTTTCGTAAGTAACTGTCTCCAATTTAAAGACCTGAATACTTTCCCTTGGATTCTGCCGCCATAAAATGCACTGCAAGTACTGGTCAGGATGAGAGACACGCACACAAGGATATATTTTGCAAATATCGCCGCAAAGGGCGTCCTTAAAAAAACGAAAACGCAGAAGAGTAAGCAAAATCTTAGGTTGAATAGGTTGAATTAAGAGATATTCTAGACGTCGTTTTTGCGGAACCGTCGAGTTAAACGCGCAATTTGGTTGTCGTGCTATCTTGTTTGTGCAAAAAATGTTGAGGTAGAAAAAAATGCGGAAACTCTTCCTGTCGTGCAGCTGGAGACATGTGCCCCAAGTCAAGGTACTCCTGCAGAAATTTGGCATATTTAGCTTTGAGCTGTGCATTTTTCGAACACTTCGTCTTCAAATTCAAAAATCTCCGCAAAGCCTGCTGATAGGATTCACCTAAGTCCTCTACAGGTAATTTGGATGGCAAACGAACGGAGGCTCCGGAGGCTAGGCGAGTGCATGTGGCTTGGAAATGCTGCTCACAATGAACGTCTTCCTCCGTAACGGCTGATGGCTAATAATCTGCATCTATTTCCCAAAAACGTCTTACGATGCTACTTAGCTGCGAAACCTCATCGCAGATGGCGGGAGAATCCTCAAAAACAGCTAGTGCTGCACGCTTCTCTATAGAGCTACTAACATTTCCCGATACTATCCAGCCGAGCTTGATTTTCTGAAGGATTGGTCGATTTTCTGATAGCCGTATCTGTCCAACGCACATTAAATCAAAGAAGAGCCCAGCTCCAATTAACAAATCAACTCGCTTAGGCTTAGAAAATTGGGGGTCTGCTAATATCCAATTCTTTGGAATCGGCCAACCCTTTGCACTTAAGCCGAAATTAGGTTGCATTCCAGTTATTGAGTTTGTGACAATTGCACTAAAGGAATGGCGATTGCTTGCGTCCTGCGTTTGTGCGACGATGTTTACAGAATTTGGAAAAGACAAAACAGAGTCTCCAATACCAGAAATGGTAACGGGAGAAGGCCGATGATCTAGTTGCAGGGTATTAGAAAATCTGGAGGTTATGAAATAAACCTGAGAAGCGGAATGCAAAATGGAACGACATGGAAAGAGCGCTCCATAACGACTCTTGACATAGACGATGGCAGTGGCCAACAGGACATGTTGGCTAGGCTGAGATCTTGGGATTGCAAGAGGGGAGAAGGAATGTTCGCTGGCTACTAGAACAGACGCAGGATCCTGCTGAAAAAATTCCTCAGGCGGGACGGGAGCGGGAGAATCAACATTCGATGTCATATGAAGTAATGTATGATGCTTCGCATGGCAATGTCTGCAAGACCCTGCCCTGCATCGCTGCACTACGTGGCCCTTGTTAAGGCAGTTTAAGCACAAACTCTTTTTCCTTGCTTCTTTATATCGAGCAACGGGGGACATATAAACATAAATTCTTGGCATTTCGATATGTAATGTTCGGGTGAATTGCAAAACGTACAAATGGATAAAGCGCGAGCATTAACGGAGGTGATTAGAGAGCTAGGTTTGCTTTTTCCCACCTGCAGGGTAGGAGCTTCTGATACCATAGCCGATTCAAAATTTTCCAACATTCGACATCTTGTCTCCAAAAACGTTTTCATGATTGACGACTCTGGGAACTTCGCGGTCTGCAGATTCTCTTCCCATTATTCCTGAGTTTTCTGATCCAACTTCCTGCTCACAATGAAGATCAGAAGACCATCCGAAATCTCCTGGGCCGTCGCCAAGGTCTGCAGAGCCCGCAAATGAGAGTTGAGCTTGTCACTGAGCTCGCGCAATCCACTGGCGGAGTTCCGTTACACCCCAGCAGTCCGAAAATAGCCTTGACATGTGCCTAAAAGTGCATAAGTTTATTAACAAATGGGTTTTTTAAAAGATGCAATGCCATTTCGTAGTTTTTCTCTGTCAACTCCAGTGAATGCTGAACGCTGAAACTTTTCAATTTTCGGGATGCGTGCCTCCTGGTGAACCATCATCGAAAGCAAAGCGTAGAACTCTGGCCAATCCATGTAGTTTCCAAGCGAAGTAGCTGCAATTCGGAAAGTCGAGAGCGGCCTATATCGTACACAAACGAAGACAACTGCTCCTCAAATGGGCGAACTGTAGAGTTAACAGCGTTCCCTGGACGAGCAGCAGTCAATTCCCGTGAGAGCGTTGATTTAATTTCTATACAAATTTCGGAAAACTCCAAACTGGCGTCAGAAGCTAGCTGCTTCAGATCCAACCTTTCGAGGCTCGTTTGTGCAGCGTTAAAATCCGCATTCATTTGCTGAACTTGCTCCAAACGTGCTTACAGCTCTGCCTCATCCAATTCAGTAAGCTTGTCCTTTGTTAGAAATGAATTCATGGTTTTCAGCTGCCGAGCAATCGAATCTGCCTTCAGCTTATAAAAATCCACTTCACTTGTCTCAGCCATGTCAAGTTCTAATTTTGTCAATATTAGGGTTCTGAACGCAAACATAAAAATTTTGATTTAAAAATAAAAGTTCTTTAAATTAAAAAATATCTTACTCGGTTACGTTGTTGTGATCAAAACCGATCCCGATAAAATTTCTACCATTATAAAATATCCGAATCTTTCTTGGTCTTTCAGAATATTACATTAAAAAATGCGAAACCGTTAACAAAATATTTATAAGGCCAAAATGGGAAAGTATTTGAAAAAGCATCACGTAAAACTTAAATACAGTTGGACGATTTCGCTGTAAAAGCTCTTAACGAGCTGAAAGATAATTTAATCGGACGAATTTCATTAGTACAACCATATTATAATAAAAAATATACTCTAACAACCGATGCTTCTGATTGAGCTATTGGTGATGTTCTTTCTCAAGACGGCCTAATTCATATTCAAAATACTTAGCCGTAAAATAAATTCCGAGTAAACTAAATATAGAAAACAAGGTTTCAGAAATGTCTTTATTCTTTGCGGATCCTCGGCATAGTACGTCCAACGGACAAATAGAAAGAGCGCACTCTACTTTAACAAAAATTTCTTGATGCATTAAAGACGAGACTAATTTTATTGATTATTCCGAAATTATACTAAGAGAAGCACAAAAATATAATTTAACAATTCACTCTATAACCAACCAACGACCTTTTGATATATTAGTTAATAAAATCAAACATAATCAAACTCCTTAATTATTGCAACAAGCTCAAGAGAAAATATTAAATTTTCACAATAAAGATAGACAAGATAATTATCATGTAGGAGAAGAAATCTAAGAAAAGAAACGCGGGGAAAGAAACCAGCTTAATTCTAGATATAACAAGGAAGAGTACCTCGAGTACCTCGACTATCAGATACCCGTTACTCAGCTAAAGGGACCAAAGGAAAATGGAGATATGCAAGCAGCAAGGCGAGATTGAAATGCGCCACCTACCGGCGGTAGAAAGATTTAAGCGTTATGGGCGTTAGAGTGGGCGTGGCAAATTTTTGGCTTTGGGCGTTTTGTGCGCGTTATAGTGGGCGTGGCATATTCGCATAACAAACTTGTGCTGCGTACAAGGCTACGGAATCTAAATCTGAGATCCCAATTCTCTATCCTTGATAGTTTCCGAGATATCCACGTTAATATTTACGATTTTTTTAAGTTTGTTGGCGGTTTGTGGGCGTTAAAGTGGGCGTGGCAAATTTTTCTTTTTTTTTTGGCTGATCAAGAATATATATACTTTATGGGGTCGGAAACGTCTCCTTCACTGCGTTGCAAACTTCTGACTGAAATCATAATACCTGCAAGGGTATAAAAAAGACACTGCTATCAAAGACAAGGATGCTTGAAAATGTAAGTTTTTCGATACTCAAGGCGGAGCGCAAAACAACAAAGGTTGTAGAATCTATTGCTCTCGAGTCGGAGGAGCAAATCCTGTACATGCTGGAAAGGTACACCTATCTTCAGGATGATATCAATAATGAAATGGTTGATGGAAAATTTAATATATATTTAGAATAAGTCAATAATCATTAAAAATATTGACATTTTAAGAATTTAACAATAAATACACTTTTTAAATATAATGTAGAAAATGTATCGAATCTTTTTTATTCGGAAATGGTAAATAAATATTACAGATAACGGCGTTCCCTAAACAGTATTTGTTAAGTAACTGAGGAGTGACTGCATGAATTTCGCAAATTTTAAATCTTTCACCTATAAGGTTTCTAAAGTATACTACATTGAATATTTTGTCTCAGTTAACCAAGTCAAAAATCATACGAATTTTCAATTGGAGGAAACTTTTAAACCTATTACTGAACCCTTACATGAACTTGTTAAGGAAAATAAAAAACAAGAGATTTATAATGTAAAAGATAGTATAAAAACAAGGAAGAACGCTATAGTCGAGTACCTCGACTATCAGATACCCGTTACTCAGCTAAAGGGACTTAAGGGAAATGGAGATATGCACGCAGCAAAGCGATATTGAAATGCGCCGCATACCGGCGGTAGACAGATTTAAGCGTTATGGGGGTTAGAGTGGTCGTGGCAAATTTTTTTAGATCGATCGATGGGTATTGAAGAGACCAATACATTTCACTTAAAATTTTTTATCTAGCAAGAATATATATACTTTATGGGGTTCGAAACGTCTCCTTCACTGCGTTGCAAACTTCTGACTGAAATCATAAGACTCTCTGCAAGGGTATAAATATCGTCGCGTTGATGTGTGTGTTTGTGCCTAACCAATGTAGACACTTCTGGGTCACACCGCGAGACAAGGGGGTAATGAGCACTTGTCGCTTGCACGGGGACGCTTTGCTGGCAATGGTAACGATGGTTACTGTAATGCCGGACCACAGGCGATGCTGAACTGCGTTGAGGTTGAGCAAACGTGGTTAGCTGCTAGTAGAGATAGTGTATTACGAGCCCTATTCCCAGAGGTAGGAAGTAGAACCGCGGAGTTATGAGGTGTGTTGATAACTGATTTATTCTTCATTTGATACATGCTTATGTACTACTTGGAACACGGACGTTTAGTGTAATGATTAGTGAAGTACGCTATATTCGAAAGTAGGTAGGTGGGTAGGTAGGTCAGGGAGTTTCGATTATGGTAGCAGTTTGCGTAGTTGGCTCGGCTGACACTGCAAAATGTGCTGACTGCATTGGCGGGTCAGAGTACCGCTGAGACGATAAGTTAGTGAGACATATAATATGCTGATCAGCAATTCTCATCTGCAGTGAGTGCTACTGAGCGCCTCGTACTGTTCCCAACTTGGCTACTGCTTGATTTGTTGGGTGCGGTCATGTTGAGTACCTTTGGGTACGAACATTCACTGGAGGGGTACCCTCAATTAAGATGTCGGTCAACCCTTGGCCGAATTGTATCATCATTGACCGAGGAGGGTCTTTCCGTCAACTGCGGCAGTTTCTGTTTGTGATTCAGGTCCTTCACATATTCTTGATGCTGCTTAGCACTCCCTTTTGCGATATAATTGCCATTACCGTGGGGACTGAAATTGTGCCTTCGTAAAACTTGATCATTTGGCACGTCTATGGACGAGTCAGTTTTTGACTGGCCGAATATGGTTTATTATGTACCAATTCCACAAAGAGATTATGGAACCGTGGCCAGTCTAGATACTCGCCGTTGAACTCCGGAATGCTAATTGGCGGAAGTGCCAAGTTTGGGCTCATTGGCGCGTCGATTTCTCGAAGCACGTTCATTTCGTATTCCTCGTATAATGTGTGGAATGGAGCAAGCTCTGCTTCTGCCAGAGCTGCGGCCCCAGGTAAGCTGTCCAATTCGTCGTGGGCTTGCCTCAGTAAAGCCCAATGGAGATCCAGGTGCCTTTGTAGGGCTGGGGTGACGGTTGGGGCGTTCGAGGCTAATATTAATGATGACTCCAATTCGTTGCATCTTCTCTGCAACTGTCGGATCACCGTGTCAGTTGGGGAATCTCCTTTGACTTGATCTCTTTTTGTGATCTTGATGTTGGCCGAAGTTCATCTGGGGGCCTTTGGAAGCCCGCTTCCAGTCGGCATGTTGTCCAGAAAGATATTTTGATATTTTCCGACCAGCTCCCTAAGTGCTACTTGTCGTGAAGAGTGCTCACTTCCAGTGGGTAATGCCGCTTGTTGGACTTCTTCATCTAGGTCGCAAAACTGCTGCCATGGATCGTTTAACTAAGTTAGCTTACCGGAATAATAGCCTTCTCGGTGGCGTCGGTCGACAGAATCCTTGCCATAATTCTTAATGAGCTGTTGTATTTTCCCTTGCAGCTCGTTTTGAGTGTCTAGTAATCGATTGTGTAAATCGATTCTTGTGTGACTTGTTTCCTCTATGAATGAAGTAGACATGCTGTGTGTCTTGGAAACAAAGAATCCTGTGAATCCGGATAAAGCATTTTTTTGGGTCAATCGATAGGTATTGACGAGACCAATACAATTAAGTTAAAAATTTTTCTCTAGCATCAAAACTGTATGAGCCACAGTTTTGGGCGGCTTGTGGGCGTTGGAGTGGGCGTAGCACTCTACTGAAACTAACTTGCGCTGCGTAAGAAGCTCAGGAATCTGCACGCCAAATCTCAGTAGCCTAGCTCTTATAGTTTCCGAGATCTCAGCGTTCAACCGGACAGACGGACAGACGGACATGGCTAGATCGACTCGGCTAGTTATCCTGATCAAGAATATATATACTTTATGCGGTCGGAAACGCTTTCTTCTGCCTGTTACATACTTTCCGAC
The DNA here is from genome assembly GCF_014743375.2 of Drosophila subpulchrella. Taxonomy (NCBI): domain Eukaryota; kingdom Metazoa; phylum Arthropoda; class Insecta; order Diptera; family Drosophilidae; genus Drosophila; species Drosophila subpulchrella. The sequence goes on from NW_023665652.1 coordinate 29,919, forward strand.
GAATCTAGTATACCCTTTTACTCTACGAGTAACGGGTATAAAGATCAAGTAGTCAAGGAAAATCTTCCTAATAAAGCTATTATTAATAACAGAAACTGTAGGTTTCCTAATGATAATATAAATAATATGTCTTAAAATTCCAGATAATAATTTTAAATATGTACATATTATTGCTGGAGGCTACATCCAAATCAGAAATTATGGATTATACAAACCATGATTTCCGTCTTTTCAAGAATAGCAAAGATCTTCTTACTTATGAATCATACGCAGAACTAAATCATATAATTAATATACGTTTTTATAAAGATATAATTAACCTTGAAACAGAATTTTTAAACAATCACGACAGCCAGAATTTTTATTGGGAAATATCCCACGATCCAAAAATTATAAAATTATTATTATTATTATTTCATATAACTAATATAACTAATATAAGATATAATTAAACTTGAAACAATTTCTATAGAGTCACGACAGGAAGAATTTTCTTTGGGAAATATCCCACGATTTAAAAATTATCAAAATACTTATCTCACAAATAATACCCAATAGATCAAAAAGAGGTATTAATGAACTAGGAACCATTTGGAAATGGATAGCAGGAACACCAGATCATGATGATTTCATAACAATCCAAAACAATCGATGATTTATTACACAACAATAACGATCAGTTCGTTATTAATTGTAAAATATTCAAAGAAATAAAATCTTTACCTGACAAATTTAAAACAGCCTTTGAAGATCAAGAAATTCCACTTGGCAAATATCATCTGAGTATGCTTACTTACGATCCTATGAATTTAATGGACACAATTACACTAGCAACAAGAAAGGGAGTTAACTTGCCGGGAGTTCGGCTTGACGAAGTTATAATAATTGCAGTTATAATTATTAAAATAATCTCGAAATTCTGAAAAATTCAAAAAATTATATTCCCAATAGTATAAGATAATATGTCAAAAAACATCAAAGCTATAATTTGTGTCATATGATATAGTCGTCCGAATATGATAAAATTAAACTCGAAATTCATAACTAATAAAAAAATATAATTTCCAAGCGTAGGAGGTTATATGTTAAAAAACACCGAAGCTATAATTTGTTTCGTATTATTTTCCCACCAATGTTCCGATCGTTACCCTATGGCAGCTATATGATATAGTCGTCCGATTTTGATAGAACTAAATTTGAAACTCAGAACTAATTAAAAAATGTTATTTCCAAGCCTAGGAGTTTATATGTTAAAAAAAACCAAAGAAATAATTTTTTTAAATTTTGTTTTCCTATTATTCCTATGGGAGCTATAAGATTTAGTTGTCTGATCCGGCTAATTCCGAATTATGAACTACCTGCAAAAGAAATAAGACTTTTGGGAAAGTTTCAGCCCGATAGCTTTACAACTGAGGGACTAGTTTACGTAGAAACGGACGGACAGACGGAAATGAATAGATCGACTAGTCTAGTGATGCTGATCAAGAATATATATACTTTATGGGGTCGGAAACGTCTCCTTCACTGCGTTGCAAACTTCTGACTGAAATCATAATACCTGCAAGGGTATAAAAAAGACACTGCTATCAAAGACAAGGATGCTTGAAAATGTAAGTTTTTCGATACTCAAGGCGGAGCGCAAAACAACAAAGGTTGTAGAATCTATTGCTCTCGAGTCGGAGGAGCAAATCCTGTACATGCTGGAAAGGTACACCTATCTTCAGGATGATATCAATAATGAAATGGTTGATGGAAAATTTAATATATATTTAGAATAAGTCAATAATCATTAAAAATATTGACATTTTAAGAATTTAACAATAAATACACTTTTTAAATATAATGTAGAAAATGTATCGAATCTTTTTTATTCGGAAATGGTAAATAAATATTACAGATAACGGCGTTCCCTAAACAGTATTTGTTAAGTAACTGAGGAGTGACTGCATGAATTTCGCAAATTTTAAATCTTTCACCTATAAGGTTTCTAAAGTATACTACATTGAATATTTTGTCTCAGTTAACCAAGTCAAAAATCATACGAATTTTCAATTGGAGGAAACTTTTAAACCTATTACTGAACCCTTACATGAACTTGTTAAGGAAAATAAAAAACAAGAGATTTATAATGTAAAAGATAGTATAAAAACAAGGAAGAACGCTATAGTCGAGTACCTCGACTATCAGATACCCGTTACTCAGCTAAAGGGACTTAAGGGAAATGGAGATATGCACGCAGCAAAGCGATATTGAAATGCGCCGCATACCGGCGGTAGACAGATTTAAGCGTTATGGGGGTTAGAGTGGTCGTGGCAAATTTTTTTAGATCGATTAAAATGTTTTATCTAGCAAGAATATATACACTTTATGGGGTTCGAAACGTCTCCTTCACTGCGTTGCAAACTTCTGACTGAAATCATAAGACTCTCTGCAAGGGTATAAATATCGTCGCGTTGATGTGTGTGTTTGTGCCTAACCAATGTAGACACTTCTGGGTCACACCGCGAGACAAGGGGGTAATGAGCACTTGTCGCTTGCACGGGGACGCTTTGCTGGCAATGGTAACGATGGTTACTGTAATGCCGGACCACAGGCGATGCTGAACTGCGTTGAGGTTGAGCAAACGTGGTTAGCTGCTAGTAGAGATAGTGTATTACGAGCCCTATTCCCAGAGGTAGGAAGTAGAACCGCGGAGTTATGAGGTGTGTTGATAACTGATTTATTCTTCATTTGATACATGCTTATGTACTACTTGGAACACGGACGTTTAGTGTAATGATTAGTGAAGTACGCTATATTCGAAAGTAGGTAGGTGGGTAGGTAGGTCAGGGAGTTTCGATTATGGTAGCAGTTTGCGTAGTTGGCTCGGCTGACACTGCAAAATGTGCTGACTGCATTGGCGGGTCAGAGTACCGCTGAGACGATAAGTTAGTGAGACATATAATATGCTGATCAGCAATTCTCATCTGCAGTGAGTGCTACTGAGCGCCTCGTACTGTTCCCAACTTGGCTACTGCTTGATTTGTTGGGTGCGGTCATGTTGAGTACCTTTGGGTACGAACATTCTCTGGAGGGGTACCCTCAATTAAGATGTCGGTCAACCCTTGGCCGAATTGTATCATCATTGACCGAGGAGGGTCTTTCCGTCAACTGCGGCAGTTCCTGTTTGTGATTCAGGTCCTTCACATATTCTTGATGCTGCTTAACACTCCCTTTTGCGATATAATTGCCATTACCGTGGGGACTGAAATTGTGCCTTCGTAAAACTTGATCATTTGGCACGTCTATGGACGAGTCAGTTTTTGACTGGCCGAATATGGTTTATTATGTACCAATTCCACAAAGAGATCATGGAACCGTGGCCAGTCTAGATACTCGCCGTTGAACTCCGGAATGCTAATTGGCGGAAGTGCCAAGTTTAGGCTCATTGGCGCGTCGATTTCTCGAAGCACGTTCATTTCGTATTCCTCGTATAATGTGTGGAATGGAGCAAGCTCTGCTTCTGCCAGAGCTGCGGCCCCAGGTAAGCTGTCCAATTCGTCGTGGGCTTGCCTCAGTAAAGCCCAATGGAGATCCAGGTGCCTTTGTAGGGCTGGGGTGACGGTTGGGGCGTTCGAGGCTAATATTAATGATGACTCCAATTCGTTGCATCTTCTCTGCAACTGTCGGATCACCGTGTCAGTTGGGGAATCTCCTTTGACTTGATCTCTTTTTGTGATCTTGATGTTGGCCGAAGTTCATCTGGGGGCCTTTGGAAGCCCGCTTCCAGTCGGCATGTTGTCCAGAAAGATATTTTGATATTTTCCGACCAGCTCCCTAAGTGCTACTTGTCGTGAAGAGTGCTCACTTCCAGTGGGTAATGCCGCTTGTTGGACTTCTTCATCTAGGTCGCAAAACTGCTGCCATGGATCGTTTAACTAAGTTAGCTTACCGGAATAATAGCCTTCTCGGTGGCGTCGGTCGACAGAATCCTTGCCATAATTCTTAATGAGCTGTTGTATTTTCCCTTGCAGCTCGTTTTGAGTGTCTAGTAATCGATTGTGTAAATCGATTCTTGTGTGACTTGTTTCCTCTATGAATGAAGTAGACATGCTGTGTGTCTTGGAAACAAAGAATCCTGTGAATCCGGATAAAGCAGTTTTTTGGGTCAATCGATAGGTATTGACGAGACCAATACAATTAAGTTAAAAATTTTTCTCTAGCATCAAAACTGTATGAGCCACAGTTTTGGGCGGCTTGTGGGCGTTGGAGTGGGCGTAGCACTCTACTGAAACTAACTTGCGCTGCGTAAGAAGCTCAGGAATCTGCACGCCAAATCTCAGTAGCCTAGCTCTTATAGTTTCCGAGATCTCAGCGTTCAACCGGACAGACGGACAGACGGACATGGCTAGATCGACTCGGCTAGTTATCCTGATCAAGAATATATATACTTTATGGGGTCGGAAACGCTTTCTTCTGCCTGTTACATACTTTCCGACGAATCTAGTATACCCTTTTACTCTACGAGTAACGGGTATAAAGATCAAGTAGTCAAGGAAAATCTTCCTAATAAAGCTATTATTAATAACAGAAACTGTAGGTTTCCTAATGATAATATAAATAATATGTCTTAAAATTCCAGATAATAATTTTAAATATGTACATATTATTGCTGGAGGCTACATCCAAATCAGAAATTATGGATTATACAAACCATGATTTCCGTCTTTTCAAGGATAGCAAAGATCTTCTTACTTATGAATCATACGCAGAACTAAATCATATAATTAATATACGTTTTTATAAAGATATAATTAACCTTGAAACAGAATTTTTAAACAATCACGACAGCCAGAATTTTTATTGGGAAATATCCCACGATCCAAAAATTATAAAATTATTATTATTATTATTTCATATAACTAATATAACTAATATAAGATATAATTAAACTTGAAACAATTTCTATAGAGTCACGACAGGAAGAATTTTCTTTGGGAAATAGCCCACGATTTAAAAATTATCAAAATACTTATCTCACAAATAATACCCAATAGATCAAAAAGAGGTATTAATGAACTAGGAACCATTTGGAAATGGATAGCAGGAACACCAGATCATGATGATTTCATAACAATCCAAAACAATCGATGATTTATTACACAACAATAACGATCAGTTCGTTATTAATTGTAAAATATTCAAAGAAATAAAATCTTTACCTGACAAATTTAAAACAGCCTTTGAAGATCAAGAAATTCCACTTGGCAAATATCATCTGAGTATGCTTACTTACGATCCTATGAATTTAATGGACACAATTACACTAGCAACAAGAAAGGGAGTTAACTTGCCGGGAGTTCGGCTTGACGAAGTTATAATAATTGCAGTTATAATTATTAAAATAATCTCGAAATTCTGAAAAATTCAAAAAATTATATTCCCAATAGTATAAGATAATATGTCAAAAAACACCAAAGCTATAATTTGTGTCATATGATATAGTCGTCCGAATATGATAAAATTAAACTCGAAATTCATAACTAATAAAAAAATATAATTTCCAAGCGTAGGAGGTTATATGTTAAAAACACCGAAGCTATAATTTGTTTCGTATTATTTTCCCACCAATGTTCCGATCGTTACCCTATGGCAGCTATATGATATAGTCGTCCGATTTTGATAGAACTAAATTTGAAACTCAGAACTAATTAAAAAATGTTATTTCCAAGCCTAGGAGTTTATATGTTAAAAAAAACCAAAGAAATAATTTTTTTAAATTTTGTTTTCCTATTATTCCTATGGGAGCTATAAGATTTAGTTGTCTGATCCGGCTAATTCCGAATTATGAACTACCTGCAAAAGAAATAAGACTTTTGGGAAAGTTTCAGCCCGATAGCTTTACAACTGAGGGACTAGTTTACGTAGAAACGGACGGACAGACGGAAATGAATAGATCGACTAGTCTAGTGATGCTGATCAAGAATATATATACTTTATGGGGTCGGAAACGTCTCCTTCACTGCGTTGCAAACTTCTGACTGAAATCATAATACCTGCAAGGGTATAAAAAAGACACTGCTATCAAAGACAAGGATGCTTGAAAATGTAAGTTTTTCGATACTCAAGGCGGAGCGCAAAACAACAAAGGTTGTAGAATCTATTGCTCTCGAGTCGGAGGAGCAAATCCTGTACATGCTGGAAAGGTACACCTATCTTCAGGATGATATCAATAATGAAATGGTTGATGGAAAATTTAATATATATTTAGAATAAGTCAATAATCATTAAAAATATTGACATTTTAAGAATTTAACAATAAATACACTTTTTAAATATAATGTAGAAAATGTATCGAATCTTTTTTATTCGGAAATGGTAAATAAATATTACAGATAACGGCGTTCCCTAAACAGTATTTGTTAAGTAACTGAGGAGTGACTGCATGAATTTCGCAAATTTTAAATCTTTCACCTATAAGGTTTCTAAAGTATACTACATTGAATATTTTGTCTCAGTTAACCAAGTCAAAAATCATACGAATTTTCAATTGGAGGAAACTTTTAAACCTATTACTGAACCCTTACATGAACTTGTTAAGGAAAATAAAAAACAAGAGATTTATAATGTAAAAGATAGTATAAAAACAAGGAAGAACGCTATAGTCGAGTACCTCGACTATCAGATACCCGTTACTCAGCTAAAGGGACTTAAGGGAAATGGAGATATGCACGCAGCAAAGCGATATTGAAATGCGCCGCATACCGGCGGTAGACAGATTTAAGCGTTATGGGGGTTAGAGTGGTCGTGGCAAATTTTTTTAGATCGATCGATGGGTATTGAAGAGACCAATACATTTCACTTAAAATTTTTTATCTAGCAAGAATATATATACTTTATGGGGTTCGAAACGTCTCCTTCACTGCGTTGCAAACTTCTGACTGAAATCATAAGACTCTCTGCAAGGGTATAAATATCGTCGCGTTGATGTGTGTGTTTGTGCCTAACCAATGTAGACACTTCTGGGTCACACCGCGAGACAAGGGGGTAATGAGCACTTGTCGCTTGCACGGGGACGCTTTGCTGGCAATGGTAACGATGGTTACTGTAATGCCGGACCACAGGCGATGCTGAACTGCGTTGAGGTTGAGCAAACGTGGTTAGCTGCTAGTTGAGATAGTGTATTACGAGCCCTATTCCCAGAGGTAGGAAGTAGAACCGCGGAGTTATGAGGTGTGTTGATAACTGATTTATTCTTCATTTGATACATGCTTATGTACTACTTGGAACACGGACGTTTAGTGTAATGATTAGTGAAGTACGCTATATTCGAAAGTAGGTAGGTGGGTAGGTAGGTCAGGGAGTTTCGATTATGGTAGCAGTTTGCGTAGTTGGCTCGGCTGACACTGCAAAATGTGCTGACTGCATTGGCGGGTCAGAGTACCGCTGAGACGATAAGTTAGTGAGACATATAATATGCTGATCAGCAATTCTCATCTGCAGTGAGTGCTACTGAGCGCCTCGTACTGTTCCCAACTTGGCTACTGCTTGATTTGATGGGTGCGGTCATGTTGAGTACCTTTGGGTACGAACATTCACTGGAGGGGTACCCTCAATTAAGATGTCGGTCAACCTTTGGCCGAATTGTATCATCATTGACCGAGGAGGGTCTTTCCGCCAACTGCGGCAGTTTCTGTTTGTGATTCAGGTCCTTCACATATTCTTGATGCTGCTTAGCACTCCCTTTTGCGATATAATTGCCATTACCGTGGGGACTGAAATTGTGCCTTCGTAAAACTTGATCATTTGGCACGTCTATGGACGAGTCAGTTTTTGACTGGCCGAATATGGTTTATTATGTACCAATTCCACAAAGAGATCATGGAACCGTGGCCAGTCTAGATACTCGCCGTTGAACTCCGGAATGCTAATTGGCGGAAGTGCCAAGTTTAGGCTCATTGGCGCGTCGATTTCTCGAAGCACGTTCATTTCGTATTCCTCGTATAATGTGTGGAATGGAGCAAGCTCTGCTTCTGCCAGAGCTGCGGCCCCAGGTAAGCTGTCCAATTCGTCGTGGGCTTGCCTCAGTAAAGCCCAATGGAGATCCAGGTGCCTTTGTAGGGCTGGGGTGACGGTTGGGGCGTTCGAGGCTAATATTAATGATGACTCCAATTCGTTGCATCTTCTCTGCAACTGTCGGATCACCGTGTCAGTTGGGGAATCTCCTTTGACTTGATCTCTTTTTGTGATCTTGATGTTGGCCGAAGTTCATCTGGGGGCCTTTGGAAGCCCGCTTCCAGTCGGCATGTTGTCCAGAAAGATATTTTGATATTTTCCGACCAGCTCCCTAAGTGCTACTTGTCGTGAAGAGTGCTCACTTCCAGTGGGTAATGCCGCTTGTTGGACTTCTTCATCTAGGTCGCAAAACTGCTGCCATGGATCGTTTAACTAAGTTAGCTTACCGGAATAATAGCCTTCTCGGTGGCGTCGGTCGACAGAATCCTTGCCATAATTCTTAATGAGCTGTTGTATTTTCCCTTGCAGCTCGTTTTGAGTGTCTAGTAATCGATTGTGTAAATCGATTCTTGTGTGACTTGTTTCCTCTATGAATGAAGTAGACATGCTGTGTGTCTTGGAAACAAAGAATCCTGTGAATCCGGATAAAGCATTTTTTTGGGTCAATCGATAGGTATTGACGAGACCAATACAATTAAGTTAAAAATTTTTCTCTAGCATCAAAACTGTATGAGCCACAGTTTTGGGCGGCTTGTGGGCGTTGGAGTGGGCGTAGCACTCTACTGAAACAAACTTGCGCTGCGTAAGAAGCTCAGGAATCTGCACGCCAAATCTCAGTAGCCTAGCTCTTATAGTTTCCGAGATCTCAGCGTTCAACCGGACAGACGGACAGACGGGCATGGCTAGATCGACTCGGCTAGTTATCCTGATCAAGAATATATATACTTTATGGGGTCGGAAACGCTTCCTTCTGCCTGTTACATACTTTCCGACGAATCTAGTATACCCTTTTACTCTACGAGTAACGGGTATAAAGATCAAGTAGTCAAGGAAAATCTTCCTAATAAAGCTATTATTAATAACAGAAACTGTAGGTTTCCTAATGATAATATAAATAATATGTCTTAAAATTCCAGATAATGATTTTAAATATGTACATATTATTGCTGGAGGCTACATCCAAATCAGAAATTATGGATTATACAAACCATGATTTCCGTCTTTTCAAGGATAGCAAAGATCTTCTTACTTATGAATCATACACAGAACTAAATCATATAATTAATATACGTTTTTATAAAGATATAATTAACCTTGAAACAGAATTTTTAAACAATCACGACAGCCAGAATTTTCATTGGGAAATATCCCACGATCCAAAAATTATAAAATTATTATTATTATTATTTCATATAACTAATATAACTAATATAAGATATAATTAAACTTGAAACAATTTCTATAGAGTCACGACAGGAAGAATTTTCTTTGGGAAATATCCCACGATTTAAAAATTATCAAAATACTTATCTCACAAATAATACCCAATAGATCAAAAAGAGGTATTAATGAACTAGGAACCATTTGGAAATGGATAGCAGGAACACCAGATCATGATGATTTCATAACAATCCAAAACAATCGATGATTTATTACACAACAATAACGATCAGTTCGTTATTAATTGTAAAATATTCAAAGAAATAAAATCTTTACCTGACAAATTTAAAACAGCCTTTGAAGATCAAGAAATTCCACTTGGCAAATATCATCTGAGTATGCTTACTTACGATCCTATGAATTTAATGGACACAATTACACTAGCAACAAGAAAGGGAGTTAACTTGCCGGGAGTTCGGCTTGACGAAGTTATAATAATTGCAGTTATAATTATTAAAATAATCTCGAAATTCTGAAAAATTCAAAAAATTATATTCCCAATAGTATAAGATAATATGTCAAAAAACATCAAAGCTATAATTTGTGTCATATGATATAGTCGTCCGAATATGATAAAATTAAACTCGAAATTCATAACTAATAAAAAAATATAATTTCCAAGCGTAGGAGGTTATATGTTAAAAAACACCGAAGCTATAATTTGTTTCGTATTATTTTCCCACCAATGTTCCGATCGTTACCCTATGGCAGCTATATGATATAGTCGTCCGATTTTGATAGAACTAAATTTGAAACTCAGAACTAATTAAAAAATGTTATTTCCAAGCCTAGGAGTTTATATGTTAAAAAAAACCAAAGAAATAATTTTTTTAAATTTTGTTTTCCTATTATTCCTATGGGAGCTATAAGATTTAGTTGTCTGATCCGGCTAATTCCGAATTATGAACTACCTGCAAAAGAAATAAGACTTTTGGGAAAGTTTCAGCCCGATAGCTTTACAACTGAGGGACTAGTTTACGTAGAAACGGACGGACAGACGGAAATGAATAGATCGACTAGTCTAGTGATCCTGATCAAGAATATATATACTTTATGGGGTCGTAAACGACTCCTTCACTGCGTTGCAAACTTCTGACTGAAATCATAATACCTGCAAGGGTATAAAAAAGACACTGCTATCAAAGACAAGGATGCTTGAAAATGTAAGTTTTTCGATACTCAAGGCGGAGCGCAAAACAACAAAGGTTGTAGAATCTATTGCTCTCGAGTCGGAGGAGCAAATCCTGTACATGCTGGAAAGGTACACCTATCTTCAGGATGATATCAATAATGAAATGGTTGATGGAAAATTTAATATATATTTAGAAATAAGTCAATAATCATTAAAAATATTGACATTTTAAGAATTTAACAATAAATACACTTTTTTAAATACAATGTAGAAAATGTATCGAATCTTTTTTATTCGGAAATGGTAAATAAATATTACAGATAACGGCGTTCCCTAAACAGTATTTGTTAAGTAACTGAGGAGTGACTGCATGAATTTCGCAAATTTTAAATCTTTCACCTATAAGGTTTCTAAAGTATACTACATTGAATATTTTGTCTCAGTTAACCAAGTCAAAAATCATACGAATTTTCAATTGGAGGAAACTTATAAACCTATTACTGAACCCTTACATGAACTTGTTAAGGAAAATAAAAAACAAGAGATTTATAATGTAAAAGATAGTATAAAAACAAGGAAGAACGCTAAAGTCGAGTACCTCGACTATCAGATACCCGTTACTCAGCTAAAGGGACTTAAGGGAAATGGAGATATGCAAGCAGCAAAGCGATATTGAAATGCGCCACATACCGGCGGTAGACAGATTTAAGCGTAATGGGGGTTAGAGTGGTCGTGGCAAATTTTTTTAGATCGATCGATGGGTATTGAAGAGACCAATACATTTCACTTAAAATTTTTTATCTGGCAAGAATATATATACTTTATGGGGTTCGAAACGTCTCCTTCACTGCGTTGCAAACTTCTGACTGAAATCATAAGACTCTCTGCAAGGGTATAAATATCGTCGCGTTGATGTGTGTGTTTGTGCCTAACCGAAGTAGACACTTCTGGGTCACACCGCGAGACAAGGGGGTAATGAGCACTTGTCGCTTGCACGGGGACGCTTTGCTGGCAATGGTAACGATGGTTACTGTAATGCCGGACCACAGGCGATGCTGAACTGCGTTGAGGTTGAGCAAACGTGGTTAGCTGCTAGTAGAGATAGTGTATTACGAGCCCTATTCCCAGAGGTAGGAAGTAGAACCGCGGAGTTATGAGGTGTGTTGATAACTGATTTATTCTTCATTTGATACATGCTTATGTACTACTTGGAACACGGACGTTTAGTGTAATGATTAGTGAAGTACGCTATATTCGAAAGTAGGTAGGTGGGTAGGTAGGTCAGGGAGTTTCGATTATGGTAGCAGTTTGCGTAGTTGGCTCGGCTGACACTGCAAAATGTGCTGACTGCATTGGCGGGTCAGAGTACCGCTGAGACGATAAGTTAGTGAGACATATAATATGCTGATCAGCAATTCTCATCTGCAGTGAGTGCTACTGAGCGCCTCGTACTGTTCCCAACTTGGCTACTGCTTGATTTGTTGGGTGCGGTCATGTTGAGTACCTTTGGGTACGAACATTCTCTGGAGGGGTACCCTCAATTAAGATGTCGGTCAACCCTTGGCCGAATTGTATCATCATTGACCGAGGAGGGTCTTTCCGTCAACTGCGGCAGTTCCTGTTTGTGATTCAGGTCCTTCACATATTCTTGATGCTGCTTAACACTCCCTTTTGCGATATAATTGCCATTACCGTGGGGACTGAAATTGTGCCTTCGTAAAACTTGATCATTTGGCACGTCTATCGACGAGTCAGTGACGCTAGTTTTTGACTGGCCGAATATGGTTTATTATGTACCAATTCCACAAAGAGATCATGGAACCGTGGCCAGTCTAGATACTCGCCGTTGAACTCCGGAATGCTAATTGGCGGAAGTGCCAAGTTTAGGCTCATTGGCGCGTCGATTTCTCGAAGCAGGTTCATTTCGTATTCCTCGTATAATGTGTGGAATGGAGCAAGCTCTGCTTCTGCCAGAGCTGCGGCCCCAGGTAAGCTGTCCAATTCGTCGTGGGCTTGCCTCAGTAACGCCCAATGGAGATCCAGGTGCCTTTGTAGGGCTGGGGTGACGGTTGGGGCGTTCGAGGCTAATATTAATGATGACTCCAATTCGTTGCATCTTCTCTGCAACTGTCGGATCACCGTGTCAGTTGGGGAATCTCCTTTGACTTGATCTCTTTTTGTGATCTTGATGTTGGCCGAAGTTCGTCTGGGGGCCTTTGGAAGCCCGCTTCCAGTCGGCATGTTGTCCAGAAAGATATTTTGATACTTTTCGACCAGCTCCCTAAGTGCTACTAGTCGTGAAGAGTGCTCACTTCCAGTGGGTAATGCCGCTTGTTGGACTTCTTCATCTAGGTCGCAAAACTGCTGCCATGGATCGTTTAACTGAGTTAGCTTACCGGAATAATAGCCTTCTCGGTGGCGTCGGTCGACAGAATCCTTGCCATAATTCTTAATGAGCTGTTGTATTTTCCCTGCTTCCATGGATCGTTTAACTGAGTTAGCTTACCGGAATAATAGCCTTCTCGGTGGCGTCGGTCGACAGAATCCTTGCCATAATTCTTAATGAGCTGTTGTATTTTCCCTTGCAGCTCGTTTTGAGTGTCTAGTAATCGATTGTGTAAATCGATTCTTGTGTGACTTGTTTCCTCTATGAATGAAGTAGACATGTTGTGTGTCTTGGAAACAAGGAATCCTGTGAATCCGGATAAAGCAGTGTGTCCTGTGAAGCTGGATGAAGCTAATTAACCTGTGAAGCTGGATGAAGCTGACGTTCCTGTGACGCTGGAAGAAGAAGCGTATCCTGTGAAGCTGGATGAAGTTAAACGATCCTGTGACGCTGGATGACGAAGCGTATCCTGTGAAGCTGGATTAAGCTGAGTTCCTATGACGCTGGAAGAAGAAGCGTATCCTGTGAAGCTGGATTAAGCTGACGATCCTGTGACGCTGGATGACGAAGCGTATCCTGTGAAGCTGGATTAAGCTGAGTTCCTGTGTCGCTGGCAGAAGAAGCGTATCCTGTGAAGCTGGATTAAGCTGACGACCCTGTGACGCTAGAAGACGAAGCGTATCCTGTGAAGCTGGATTAAGCTGAGTTCCTGTGACGCTGGAAGAAGAAGCGTATCCTGTGAAGCTGGATTAAGCTGACGATCCTGTGTCGCTTGATGACGAAGCGTTGTTGGGAAGGGGGTTGCTTGAGTGTGATCCTTTGTTGGTAAAGGATCACGTCGGGATCACCAATGTTTGTGCCTAACCGAAGTAGACACTTCTGGGTCACACCGCGGGACAAGGGGGTAATGAGCACTTGTCGCTTGCACGGGGACGCTTTGCTGGCAGGACGATCTCGTTGCGGCAATGGTAACGATGGTTACTGTAATGCCGGACCACAGGCGATGCTGAACTGCGCTGAGGTTGAGCTAACGTGGTTAGCTGCTAGTTGAGATAGTGTATTACGAGCCCTATTCCCAGAGGTAGGAAGTAGAACCGCGGAGTTATGAGGGGTGTTGATAACTGATTTATTCTTTATTTGCTACATGCTTATATACTACTTGGAACACGGCAGTTTAGTGTAATGATTAGTTAAATAAGCTATATTCTAAAGTAGATAGGTAGGTCAGGGAGTTTCGATTATGGTCGCAGTTGGCGTAGTTGGCTCGGCTGACACGGCAAAATGTGCTGACTGCATTGGCTGGTCAGAGTACCGCTGAGACGATAAGTTAGTGAGACATATAATATGCTGATCAGCAATTCTCACCTGCAGTGAGTGCTACTGAGCGCCTGGTACTGTTCCCAACTTGGCTACTGCTTGATTTGTTGGGTGCGGTCATGTTGAGTACCTTTGGGTAGGAACAGTGTGTCAATGAATGTTTTCTGACTATCAGGACAAACTTAAATGCATGATTACGGAAGAGGAGACTTGGATTTATGCTTACGATCCCGAAGAAAACGACGAATCAAGTGAATATTTAAAGCGATGCCAGACCAAAAATAGATCACTTCAAAGTACAAAAAACCTTTAAATATTTGACTTATGGGGACTTAACTGGAATACAAGCGATCCGTAGAAATATGCTAGGTATAACGTTCGTTCGGAATCTTATTAATGTTGATTCATTCACCTATGTAAGAGCGGACGTGTCTTGCGCGAGCTCCGGAAAAAGTGCATGAAGGCGGATGAATTAAAGACAAAACATAAAAACTGAACTGATGAATTTAAAAAAAGCGAAAAGACGTTAGACCTAAAAAAATGTATTAGTTTTAAGCTCAAAAGATCAGTGATGTGACTAAAACAAGTGCATAATTATTTTATAATGAGCAACGAAGCAAATAAAGAGCGAATAAGCTCCGTTAGCAGAAGGGATGGGTACTTCTCGTATTTCTAAGCGCGGGATAGCGAAGTTCAAAAAAAGACCATACTGACGGTCGATAGCCAAAGAGCACAGTCTTGCTCACCCTCTCTACTTACTCTTATTCCTACTCCGACGGCATGGACTACTCAGTGCAAAACCTTCCACCACCAGATTTGACCCCTGACGCAGCAACAATATGCAGCGGTAAAAATTCTGCAATCGCACTAAATGTAACAGCAACAACTACCGCAACTGCAGCAAAAAGCCAACAGAACCAACACAAAATTCAACAAGCGGGCCCGACTATACAGACTGGTATAGTTCGCTACATCCATATCAAGCGTAAGCTTATCCCGCAGAACACCGCGTTAGGTAACAAGTCAAGAATAAACCGTGTCCAAATAGACAATAAATTATATTAAACTATAAATGGAGACTTACACAAATCCGCAAGCTGCCCTGTCAACATGGAAGACCCCAAAAAGAAGAAATGTGAAACTGCCCAGAAAACCACATGGCAAGATTGCACACCGCAATTAGCTGTTTTCACTAATACGCCGCTATGGGCTAGGTGTGTTAGTGAAAAAAACAGAGCTTTGCTAGACATTTCTCCATCCCTCTCGAACTCCCTTAAGCTTAGCGTTTTCTCATGTTATTTATAAATCATAAGAGAATTAACTATACCCTTGCAGAGGGTATTATGATTTCAGTCAGAAGTTTGCAACGCAGTGAAGGAGACGTTTCCGACCCCATAAAGTATATACAGTGGTCGGCATATGTATTTTGACAAAATAAAAGTTAAGTATACTCATAACTTGAATTTACTTCTTGTAAACTATAGGCATCAATGGAAAGGTAATTTCAATGCCGTTTGAATGATACAATACATTTCTTTACCCATTCAGTACTTATTGAAAAGGACAAATTTGTGTAAATCAACTTTTAAATTTTTTTTAAAAACTTTTTTCTTCGTCTTGAAAACTTAAATTTTTTGATGCAAAAAGTTTCTTCAAACAAAAACAATAGTAACTGCAAAAAGAATTTTTCAAAAATCATTTTTCTTATATTTTTTATGAATTTTTGAAAATGCTTAAAAACAGGCATTTGAGCCATATTTTTCTCTTTTTCATACAAATTTTTTCCGACATTGTCACCTTCAAAAAATCATAAAAAATATAAGGAAAATGATTTTTGAAAAATTCTTTTTGCAGTTACTATTATTTTTGTTTGAAGAAACTTTTTGCATCAAAAAGTTTAAGTTTTCAAGTCGAGGAAAAAAGTTTGAAAAAAAAATTTAAAAGTTGATTTACACAAATTTGTCCTTTTCAATAAGTACTGAATGGGTAAAGAAATGTATTGTATCATTCAAACGGCATTGAAATTACCTTTCCATTGATGCCTATAGTTTACAAGAAGTAAATTCAAGTTATGAGTATACTTAACTTTTATTTTGTCAAAATACATATGCCGACCAGTGTATATTCTTAATCAGCACCACTAGACGAGTCGATTTGGCCATGTCAGTCTGTCCGTCCGTTTCTACGCAAACAAGTCTCTCAGTTGTAAAGCTATCGGGCTGAAACTTTCCCAAAAGTCTTATTTCTTTTGCAGGTAGTATATAAGTCGGAACCAGCCGGATCGGACAACTAAATCTTATAACTCCCATAGGAATAATCGGAAAAAGAAATGTAAAACAAGGAAGAACGCTATAGTCGAGTACCTCGACTATCAGATACCCATTACTCAGCTAAAATGACCAAAGGAAAATGGAGATATGCAGCAAAGCGAGGTTGAAATGCGCCACCTACCGGCGGTAGACAGATTTAAGCGTTGTGGGCGTTAGAGTGGGCGTGGCAAAGTTTTTTTTGGATCAACCGATAGGTATTGACAAGACCAATACATTTCAGTTAAAATTTTTTATCTAGCATGAATATTGTGGGCACCACAGGCTTGGGCGGTTTGTGGGCGTTAGAGTGGGCGTGGCATATTCGCGTGACAAACTTGCGCTGCGCTCAAGCCTACGGAATCTAAATCTGAATTCCCATTTCTCTATCTTTGATATTTTCCGAGATATCTGCGTTCATATTTACGATTTTTTGAAGTTTGTGGGCGGTTTGTGGGCGTTCAAGTGGGCGTGGCAAACTGTTTTTTGGGTCAATCGATAGGTATTGATGAGAACAATACATTTCAATGAAAATTTTTATTCTAGCATGTAAACTGTAGGAGCCTCAGTTTTGGGCGGTTTGTGGGCGTTAGAGTGGGCGTGGCACTCTGCTGAAACAAACTTGCGCTGCGTAAGAAGCTCAGGAATCTGCACGCCTAATCTCAATAGCCTAGTTCTTATAGTTTCCAAGATCTCAGCGTTCATCCGGACGGACAGACAGACGGACAGACGGACAGACGGACAGACGGACAGACGGACAGACGGACAGACGGACATGGCTAGATCGACTCGGCTAGTGATCCCGATCAAGAATATATATACTTTATGGGGTCGGAAACGCTTCCTTCTGTCTGTTACATACTTTCCGACGAATCTAGTATACCCTTTTACTCTACGAGTAACGGGTATAAAAATTATATTTTTGGAGTTTTTTAACATATAACCTCCAACGCTTGGAAATAAAATTTTTTAATTAGTTCTGAATTCCGAATTTAATTTTATCACAATAGGACTACTATATCATATATTATAGCTACGGTGTTATTTGACAGTGTACGATTTCGACTTACCAGAAATTCGTTCCGGATCCATACTCAATAAAATCACTTCGAAAAGAAATCTTGGCGTATTCGCTTCTACGCAGCCCAATTTGTTCTATACTTATTGCAGCGACTATTGCCACTGGTTCTGTACTTGAGGCACGCAAAAAAAAAGCTTTTCAGCAAAACCAGATTTCGGTAGAAATCCTACATTTGGTGACCCCCGACTTTGAACCGCAACAATTGTTCAAGTTGGGACTCCAACCAAAAGACGGTAAATTCAACCACTTTAGGTGTGCGATCAACTTGGCGATCAAACACTGAAGGATTTACGTTGCAGAGAACAAAGGGTGTAGCTTGATAGTTTAGAGCGCATCATGAATAAAATGACTGAAGAAACAAAACAAAATTTCACTCCCATGAGTCCCAATACTGGAATGAAATAAAAGATATTTATATCAAAATTTTGAAGAATTTAAGTTACCCTTTTTGGAGCATACTTCAGCGATGGGGGAGAGTCTTGACATTGCCACGAGACGTTTTTATCGTTGGAGAAACGATTGCAAAAAGAGCAGGCAATAAAAAAGGATACATAGAGTTCATGAAGGAGTAGAAGCTCTTGGGCACGTGAAGGATATACCCCATATACATCTGCCGAAGTCCCATTACTTTATACCGCATCATTGTGTTCTCAAACCCGACAGTCAGACAACCAAATTAAGAGTTGTATTTGACGCATCTGCAGTGACATCTTCCGGGAAACCACTGAACGATTTAATGCACAAAGGTCATACAGTGCAAAACAGTTTAATGTCAATACTGCTTTGATTTAGAATGCATAAATATGTATTCACTGCTGACATTGAAAAAATGTACAGGCAGAATTTTATAAATGCAAATGATCAACAATATCAAATGATCGTCTGGAGAAATGATCCGTCAGAAAGGCTTAAGTTTTATCGGTTGAAAACTGTCACTTATGGCACAAAGTCTGCACCATATCTGGCATTTTGTTGGAATATTTAGCAAGCAAGGAAATGCAAAAATATCCTATAGGATCGTCTGCACAAAAAAATTATTTTTACGTCGACGACTGTATCACCGGAGCTGATACAATTCCAGAGGCCCTTCAAATTCAAAAGGAACCTAATCACATACTATTAAGTTCCGGATTTCAATTAAGAAAATGGTGCGCAAATAGTAACCATCTTCTTCAAGGATTGGATAAGGAAGATAATATTCGTACCGTACAATTTGAAGATGCTGCCTATAAGGACTGCAGCATTAAAACCTTGGGAATTACTTGGATTCCTACGATTGACAAACTCTGTGGAAAAGCACAAACTGTGACCACAGACAAAATAACAAGACGCGATGTGGTTTCAGAAATATTCAAAATATTCGATCCTCTCGGACTATTTTCTCCAGTATTTATAAAAGCCAAAATATTCATGCAAGGCTTAACAACGGAGAAATTTGAATATAACGAAGAATTGCCAACGCAGCTACAATCGGAATGGAAGCAATTCCGGGAAGATTTAAAAATGTTTAATGACATTAAAATTCCCCGTCATGTGTTTGATGGAAAGATTCCGGTATCGAAGGAGATACATACGTTCGTCGACGCTTCAGAAAATGCGTATGCTGCAGCCATTTATCTTCGTGCAGTTCACAAGGGTAAACGAGTGACTGTACAGTTATTATGTGCAAAGTCGCGTTTGGCCCCAGTAAATGCGATCACACTCCCGAGACTAGAATTGAAGGCAGCAGTTTTAGGTGCTCAATTAACAGAGACCATAAAGGAACAATTGTCGCTGCAAGGGACTGCAACATATTTTTGGGCAGATTCCGAAATTGTGTTGTCCTGGATAAATAGCCCAAAGACAATAAAGGACACATTTGTGGCTACTAGAATTACCACCATTCAAGAAGCATCGTTGCAAAGGGATTGGAGCCATGTTCCATCGGAAAACAACGCTACAGACATAGCGTCAAGAGGAATAAGAGGTTCCAAATTCACCAATTTCAGTTTTTGGTTCTATGAGCTACTCTTCTTGTATGGTCCATCATCAAAATGGCCATTACCATTTGTTGCGGTAAAATCAGAACGCCGTGCAATTCCCCAGGAGAACCCAGAAATCTTGGTAGCTACCACGCAAAGTCCGAACTGGCTTTATGGCATAAACCACGGGAATTCTTTTGATAAATTACAAAGAATAGTAGCGACAATGGTGAATTTTGAAGAGCTGGAACAATCTCGAAAGATAGTTCTCCGATTAATTAAGCACAATAATTTTTGCGCCGAAATCAAAGAATTAAAGAAATGCCGGGAAGTCGGACGAGGCAGTAATCTCAGCGCCCTAACGCCTTTCTTGGATCAGGATGATCTCATTCAAGTTGGAGGCAGATTGGAAGCATCTGAGCTTTCATTCTTTGCAAAACATCCTGTACTATTGCCATATAATGATCCAATAGTCAAATTAATATTTGAAAAAATCCACAAGGAAAATATGCATTGTGGTTCCCAAACTCTATTAGCCACATCAAGGCAAAGATATTGGGCAATAAAGGCAAAAACAATAGCTCGATATGTCATTTTAAAATGTGTCAAATGCACCTGAGCTAATCCAAAATTAATGGTACAAATAAAGGGACAGTTACCACCCTTAAGAGTCACACAAGCTCGTCCGCTTTTTAATTCTGGAGTTGACTATTGTGGACTATTTAAGATTCACTACAAAATTAGTGGAAAGAAAAAACATACTGCCTACATCGCAATCTTTTGTTGCTTCGCTACCAAGGCAGTGCATTTGGAATTAGTCAGCGATTTAACCACAGAAGCATTCTTGGCAGCACTTTGTCATAAGTCGTCGAGGAAAATGTCAGACTCTACACTGCGACAACGCTACGAATTTTGTTGGAGCAAGGAATAAGCTTCAGGAATTGGAAGAAGCTACCTTCTCAGAAAAGGCCAAAAGGTCTATAGTGGAGACCTGCAATAATAAAGGCATTAACTTTAAGTTTATCCCACCAAGAGCACCGCATTTTGGAGGACTTTGGGAAGCGGCGGTAAACTCGGCAAAACATTTATTGCGAAAGAATGGATCTGACCTATGAGGAATTAGAAAATGTGAAAATGGAAATAAAAGCTATCATGAATTCAAGACCCTTGGTTCCGATATGGAGCGATCCAAATGATGTAACGGCACTTACCCCGGGTCACTTTCTAATTGGAGAACCATTAACCGCACAAGCAGATAGTGAGCCATCTCAGCAACCACAATCATTGGGACAGAGATGGTAAGCCGTTTCCAAGTCAAAGCATGCGTTTTGGACTCAATGGTCAACTGATTATCTGCAACAACTTCAGCATCGTCAAAAATGGAGAAGATCCTCGGCGAACGTAAAGGAAGGAGCATTAGTGTTGATAAAGGAAGATATTACTTCAGTTCTGCAATGGCCATTGGGACGAATAATTATAACAATTCATGGCAAGGATAATTTTGTCAGAGTTGTAGAAGTCAAAACGAGTAAAGGAATATTTAAACGAGATATTCAACATATCGCCCCACTATTCTCAGAAGAGGAGCCTGTTCATAAGCATCCAGCTGCCGAAGAGAAAAATGAGAATTCACCTGATAAGAGGCAGACGAAAAGGTCAAAGAAATTAGCAATGCCTTCGCTGACAATGGCGTTAGTTGTTATGCTTCTTCTATTACCGTTAGTAGCAGGACAATCAATTAACGTTACTCAATTTGCATCGAAACCTGGAATATTCTTTGAATGGATTGGAAAGAGTCAACTTGCGAAAACGGATTGAACCTTAATTGTCTAACATAACTTGCAACCTTACTGGAAGGATATGAGTACCTTTTCAAAGGGCACAACAAAAATTGGACACTTGTGCAAGCAGTTTCCAGAAACTGAGGCATGTTCAAGCTTGTATCAAAATTTTTAACTCATCGAGGAGGATCTTCAAGCTGAAAACATGCTGATAGCAAGATCATGTCAGCCAAGAGCGCCATTGGACATCGTTGGAAATATTGCCAGTAGTCTCTTCGGCGTATTGGACTCTACTTACGCTGATAAAATGGTGCAATCGATAACAAAGGTTAAAGCGAATGAGAAGCATTTGCGTACGTTGTTAAGAAATCAAACATCTTTGATTGACTCTACAAATAATGTTATTAAAAGGGATGAGATCTCGAATTCCAAGCGTTTGAAAATGATAGAAAATTATATCGCAGAAACAACTGGTACTGAAAGTAGATTTAATAAATTTTCATGGTACATCACACTTGCGACTCAACTCTCTATATTAGCTTCCAGTTTGCAAAGAATGCAAACCGAGATCATAAACGTTTTAACAGATATTCGGCACAACACAATAAGTTCGATGTTGCTGTCACCAAGACAATTAAACGATCAGTTAGATCAGATACGAAATCATTTGAAGCCTGGACAAATGCTTCCAGTCTCTCCTGATAATATATTAATGGCATATCAGATGATGAGGGCTGAGGGAACCATCATAAAGGAGCATGTTATTATCAAGGTAAACTTGCCTTTGGTATCTACTCAGATTTTGGATATCTACAGATTGACACCAATTCCATTTCTGGCTGAAGATGGAATCAGTATGTTCGCAATTAAAACCCCATACATCGCAATCAACAGTCATCGAGATGAATTCGTTGAAATGTCAGAGATTGATTTGAAGGCTTGTCAAGAGAGAGCGAAAGATGATTTTATATGTTACAACAAACAAGAAATGTTCTCTTCGGAAACTATCTGCGAAATGCAGATGTTTTATAATAAAACGGATTCTTCTTGCAAACTAATAAAGGCAGAAAGACCGTTAGTTTGGCTAAGAACACATGCTAAAAATCACTGGATCTTTACAACAAGATCTACGCTAACATTATCTGCATTTTGCTTAGACGGAACCTCCAATATAAATTTAAGAGATTCAGGATAAATGGTTGCAAAACCTGGATGCACCATTCGAAATACCTTAATGACAATTACAAGTCAAGACATATTGGAAACCACATTAAGTACATCGTATGCTCGCTTTGGAGAAGGAGAACTCACGGAAAATTTACGACCTAATTCAACAAGATCTACCTCTACAAGTTTGATGGAAGGCCCAAACCTTAAATACAAGGAATTGTATCAATGAGGGGCTCAACTCTTGCCTCCCAATAGTTATAAATTACCACATAATCTTGGGACTATTGAACATCATCATATTGCTTTTTATATTGCATTAGTATTAATAATAATCATTGTTGTAATTCACTTTATGAAGAAATGGCAAAAAACCTAGAAATACGCTTCAGCTGTATCAAATGCCGCCCACGCCTGTAAATAGAGACGGTTCTTCGATCCAGCCCTTCACGATCAACATTAACGATTGTTGAACATTAGTTCAACGGCCGGGAGTATGTGCGATTTCGACTTAGCAAAAATTCGTTCGTTGCTGATAGCTACTTTGACCTAAATAAATATGTAGCTGATATCTTGGTCTGCGCACATCTGCATACGATAAACGGGTCATAAACCATATGCATCCAGCCGACGGACGTGTTTTCACACCATTTAGTAGATGTAATTGCTTATTTAGGCTATTTTCCTGTAATCTGATAACAAACCATGTTGTCCATTTGTATCTAGACTAGACCTAAGTAAATATCCTTGTTACCCCAAATCATGTATATAAACCCGGATCCATACTCAATAAAATCACTTCGAAAAGAAATCTTGGCGTATTCGCTTCTACGCAGCCCAATTTGTTCTATACTTATTGCAGCGACTATTGCCACTGGTTCTGTACTTGAGGCACGCAAAAAAAAAGCTTTTCAGCAAAACCAGATTTCGGTAGAAATCCTACATTTGGTGATCCCCGACTTTGAACCGCAACAATTGTTCAAATTGGGACTCCAACCAAAAGACGGTAAATTCAACCACTTTAGGTGTGCGATCAACTTGGCGATCAAACACTGAAGGATTTACGTTGCAGAGAACAAAGGGTGTTGCTTGATAGTTTAGAGCGCATCATGAATAAAATGACTGAAGAAACAAAACAAAATTTCACTCCCGTGAGTCCCAATACTGGAATGAAATAAAAGATATTTATATCAAAATTTTTAAGAATTTAAGGACCCAAAGGAACTTGCATATGACGTCTTCAGATACATGGCAGCAGAAGATGCCGTCATAAAGGTAAAAACAGAAATGTACGTAAAAAAGGAGGCAACAAAAAGTTCTCCAACAAATGCTATTCAAAATGCATTATATTATCCAAAGGTAGCCATGCCCAAATTTGATGGGGACTATTTAAAATGGCAACCGTTTCATGATATATTCAAAAAAATGATTCATGAATCAACATTTCCCACTATACAAAAAAGGTGGTACTTAAAGACTAACGTTAATGGAGAGGCAGAGCGCCTAATTCGCCATTTATCGCTTACTAAGGCAAATTATTCAACTGCGTGGAAAACACTTAAAGAACGCTTCAATAATAAAAGAGTATTAAGTAATACTTTAATTCAAAAATTGTTGGATCATTTAATGATAACAAATGATTCCATAACAATTAAATCATTGCATGACAATGTGAAGGAAACATTATCTGCTCTCAATAACATCGGCATAGAGATGGGATGGGATCCACTTCTACTCTGTTTTCTAACAAAAAAGCTTGGTCGACAAAACCACTTGTTGTATGAGCAATCTGTTCAAAATACAAAGCAAATTCAGCCTATGAATTAAATTTTAAACTTTCTTGAACAAAGGTTTCTCACTCTTGAAGCTATTGGATCAGAAAAGGGAAAAAAACAAAAGACATGTGCATCAGTTGGAGCTGAAACACAATATAACTGTTTCTTTTGCAAGAAAGCAAGTCCCAGCGTATATAAATGCAATGAGTTTTTAAAGAAAACTCCAGCAGAACGTCTTAACTGCGTTCAAGAACAAAAATTATGTGTTAAATGTCTAAGCCAAAATCACCAGTCAAAGACATGCACAAAGAGAGATTGTTTTAAATGCAACAAAAAACACAGTTCCTTGTTGCATTTGGAAACAAAACCGGACCTCTCGTATAGTATCACGGCCGCATCTGTGAGTGGAAAGCAATCCAGTTATATTCTCCTGGCGACTGCTCGAGTAATTATTCAAGGAGTAAATAGACAAAAGGCAGAATTCAGAGCCCTGCTTGAATCTGGATCCCAAATTAATGCCAATTCCAAAAGAGCAATTAAAATGCTCTCACTGAAAACGACAAATTCGATGCTGAAAATAAATGGCATTGGTGGAAAATCTCAGACTTCCAATGCAAGGATCAACGTTCAGCTAAAGTCAAAACAAGGCGATTTTAGTTAACGGCTTGAAGCAATGGTTTTGCCTCACATAGTCGCTGATCAACCAACTTACAATTTCGACTGATAATTGGAAAATACCAAAAAATATAATGTTAGCTGACCCTCAATTTTGAAAGACTGGAAAAATTGATATTCTTCTTGGAGTCGAGCATTACTTTAATATAATGCAAGCCGAGTGCATGAGCTTAAGGAACGGACTCCCCAAGCTACAGAATACCAAACTTGGATGGATTGTAGCCGGGAAAATTTCTGAGAGAGCACCTACATCATCAGTATGTGCTGTACTTACGGAAGGAGAAAAGGTTGATGAGCAACTCGCTAAATTTTAGGAATTGGATAATTTTCAATTAGAGACAAAATGCTATTCACTAATGGAGAAACAGTGTGAAGATCACTTCCTTCAGAATGTTCAAAAGGCTCAGGACTAATTGTTAAGTTACCCTTTTTGGAGCATACTTCAGCGATGGGGGAGAGTCTTGACATTGCCACGAGACGTTTTTATCGTTGGAGAAACGATTGCAAAAAGAGCAGGCAATAAAAAAGGATACATAGAGTTCATGAAGGAGTAGAAGCTCTTGGGCACGTGAAGGATATACCCCATATACATCTGCCGAAGTCCCATTACTTTATACCGCATCATTGTGTTCTCAAACCCGACAGTCAGACAACCAAATTAAGAGTTGTATTTGACGCATCTGCAGTGACATCTTCCGGGAAACCACTGAACGATTTAATGCACAAAGGTCATACAGTGCAAAACAGTTTAATGTCAATACTGCTTTGATTTAGAATGCATAAATATGTATTCACTGCTGACATTGAAAAAATGTACAGGCAGATTTTTATAAATGCAAATGATCAACAATATCAAATGATCGTCTGGAGAAATGATCCGTCAGAAAGGCTTAAGTTTTATCGGTTGAAAACTGTCACTTATGGCACAAAGTCTGCACCATATCTGGCATTTTGTTGGAATATTTAGCAAGCAAGGAAATGCAAAAATATCCTATAGGATCGTCTGCACAAAAAAATTATTTTTACGTCGACGACTGTATCACCGGAGCTGATACAATTCCAGAGGCCCTTCAAATTCAAAAGGAACCTAATCACATACTATTAAGTTCCGGATTTCAATTAAGAAAATGGTGCGCAAATAGTAACCATCTTCTTCAAGGATTGGATAAGGAAGATAATATTCGTACCGTACAATTTGAAGATGCTGCCTATAAGGACTGCAGCATTAAAACCTTGGGAATTACTTGGATTCCTACGATTGACAAACTCTGTGGAAAAGCACAAACTGTGACCACAGACAAAATAACAAGACGCGATGTGGTTTCAGAAATATTCAAAATATTCGATCCTCTCGGACTATTTTCTCCAGTATTTATAAAAGCCAAAATATTCATGCAAGGCTTAACAACGGAGAAATTTGAATATAACGAAGAATTGCCAACGCAGCTACAATCGGAATGGAAGCAATTCCGGGAAGATTTAAAAATGTTTAATGACATTAAAATTCCCCGTCATGTGTTTGATGGAAAGATTCCGGTATCGAAGGAGATACATACGTTCGTCGACGCTTCAGAAAATGCGTATGCTGCAGCCATTTATCTTCGTGCAGTTCACAAGGGTAAACGAGTGACTGTACAGTTATTATGTGCAAAGTCGCGTTTGGCCCCAGTAAATGCGATCACACTCCCGAGACTAGAATTGAAGGCAGCAGTTTTAGGTGCTCAATTAACAGAGACCATAAAGGAACAATTGTCGCTGCAAGGGACTGCAACATATTTCTGGGCAGATTCCGAATTTGTGTTGTCCTGGATAAATAGCCCAAAGACAATAAAGGACACATTTGTGGCTACTAGAATTACCACCATTCAAGAAGCATCGTTGCAAGGGGATTGGCGCCATGTTCCATCGGAAAACAACGCTACAGACATAGCGTCAAGAGGAATAAGAGGTTCCAAATTCACCAATTTCAGTTTTTGGTTCTATGGGCCACTCTTCTTGTATGGTCCATCATCAAAATGGCCATTACCATTTGTTGCGGTAAAATCAGAACGCCGTGCAATTCCCCAGGAGAACCCAGAAATCTTGGTAGCTACCACGCAAAGTCCGAACTGGCTTTATGGCATAAACCACGGGAATTCTTTTGATAAATTACAAAGAATAGTAGCGACAATGGTGAATTTTGAAGAGCTGGAACAATCTCGAAAGATAGTTCTCCGATTAATTAAGCACAATAATTTTTGCGCCGAAATCAAAGAATTAAAGAAATGCCGGGAAGTCGGACGAGGCAGTAATCTCAGCGCCCTAACGCCTTTCTTGGATCAGGATGATCTCATTCAAGTTGGAGGCAGATTGGAAGCATCTGAGCTTTCATTCGTTGCAAAACATCCTGTACTATTGCCATAAATTGATCCAATAGTCAAATTAATATTTGAAAAAATCCACAAGGAAAATATGCATTGTGGTTCCCAAACTCTATTAGCCACATCAAGGCAAAGATATTGGGCAATAAAGGCAAAAACAAAAGCTCGATATGTCATTTTAAAATGTGTCAAATGCACCTTAGCTAATCCAAAATTAATGGTACAAATAAAGGGACAGTTATCACCCTTAAGAGTCACACAAGCTCGACCGCTTCTTAATTCTGGAGTTGACTATTGTGGACCATTTAAGACTATAAAATTAGTGGAAAGAAAAAACATACTGCCTACATCGCAATCTTTTGTTGCTTCGCGACCAAGGCAGTGCATTTGGAATTAGTCAGCGATTTAACCACAGAAGCATTCTTGGCAGCACTTTGTCATAAGTCGTCGAGGAAAATGTCAGACTCTACACTGCGACAACGCTACGAATTTTGTTGGAGCAAGGAATAAGCTCCAGGAATTGGAAGAAGCGATCTTCTCAGAAAAGGCCAAGAGGTCTATAGTGGAGTCCTGCAATAATAAAGGCATTAACTTTAAGTTTATCCCACCAAGAGCACCGCATTTTGGAGGACTTTGGGAAGCGGCGGTAAAATCGGCAAAACATTTATTGCGAAAGTATGGATCTGACCTATGAGGAATTAGAAAATGTGAAAATGGAAATAAAAGTTATCATGAATTCAAGACCCTTGGTTCCGATATGGAGCGATCCAAATGATGTAACGGCACTTACCCCGGGTCACTTTCTAATTGGAGAATCATTAACCGCACTAGCAGATAGTGAGCCATCTCAGCAACCACAATCATTGGGACAGAGATGGCAAGCCGTTTCCAAGTTAAAGCATGCGTTTTGGACTCAATGGTCAACTGATTATCTGCAACAACTTCAGCATCGTCAAAAATGGAGAAGATCCTCGGCGAACGTAAAGGAAAGAGCATTAGTGTTGATAAAGGATGATATTATTTCAGTTCTGCAATGGCCATTGGGACGAATAATTATGACAATTCATGGCAAGGATAATTTTGTCAGAGTTGTAGAAGTCAAAACGAGTAAAGGAATATTTAAACGAGATATTCAACATATCGCCCCACCATTCTCAGAAGAGGAGCCTGTTCATAAGCATCCTGCTGCCGAAGAGAAAAATGAGAATTCACCTGATAAGAGGCAGACGAAAAGGTCAAAGAAATTAGCAATGCCTTCGCTGACAATGGCGTTAGTTGTTATGCTTCTTCTATTACCGTTAGTAGCAGCACAATCAATTAACGTTACTCAATTTGCATCGAAACCTGGAATATTCTTTGAAAGGATTGGAAAGAGGCAACTTGCGAAAACGGATTGAACCTTAATTGTCTAATATAACTTGCAACCTTACTGGAAGGATATGAGTACCTTTTCAAAGGGCACAACAAAAATTGGACACTTGTGCAAGCAGTTTCCAGAAACTGAGGCATGTTCAAGCATGTATCAAAATTTTAAACACATCGAGGAGGATCTTCAAGCTGAAAACATGCTGATAGCAAGATCATGTCAGCCAAGAGCGCCATTGGACATCGTTGGAAATATTGCCAGTAGTCTCTTCGGCGTATTGGACTCTACTTACGCTGATAAAATGGTGCAAACGATAACAAAGGTTAAAGCGAATGAGAAGCATTTGCGTACGTTGTTAAGAAATCAAACATCTTTGATTGACTCTACAAATAATGTTATTAAAAGGGATGAGATCTCGAATTCCAAGCGTTTGAAAATGATAGAAAATTATATCGCAGAAACAACTGGTACTGAAAGTAGATTTAATAAATTTTCATGGTACATCACACTTGCGACTCAACTCTCTATATTAGCTTCCAGTTTGCAAAGAATGCAAACCGAGATCATAAACGTTTTAACAGATATTCGGCACAACACAATAAGTTCGATGTTGCTGTCACCAAGACAATTAAACGATCAGTTAGATCAGATACGAAATCATTTGAAGCCTGGACAAATGCTTCCAATCTCTCCTGATAATATATTAATGGCATATTAGATGATGAGGGCTGAGGGAACCATCATAAAGGAGCATGTTATTATCAAGGTAAACTTGCCTTTGGTATGTACTCAGATTTTGGATATCTACAGATTGACACCAATTCCATTTCTGGCTGAAGATGGAATCAGTATGTTCGCAATTAAAACCCCATACATCGCAATCAACAGTCATCGAGATGAATTCGTTGAAATGTCAGAGATTGATTTGAAGGCTTGTCAAGAGATAGCGAAGGATGATTTTATATGTTACAACAAACAAGAAATGTTCTCTTCGGAAACTATCTGCGAAATGCAGATGTTTTATAGTAAAACGGATTCTTCTTGCAAACTTATAAAGGCAGAAAGACCGTTAGTTTGGCTAAGAACACATGCTAAAAATCACTGGATCTTTACAACAAGATCTACGCTAACATTATCTGTATTTTGCTTAGACGGAACCTCCAATATAAATTTAAGAGATTCAGGATAAATGGTTGCAAAACCTGGATGCACCATTCGAAATACCTTAATGACAATTACAAGTCAAGACATATTGGAAACCACATTAAGTACATCGTATGCTCGCTTTGGAGAAGGAGAACTCACGGA
This sequence comes from Drosophila subpulchrella, assembly GCF_014743375.2. NCBI lineage: Eukaryota > Metazoa > Arthropoda > Insecta > Diptera > Drosophilidae > Drosophila > Drosophila subpulchrella. Next base: position 59,969 of record NW_023665652.1, read on the forward strand.
AAATTTACGACCTAATTCAACAAGATCTACCTCTACAAGTTTGATGGAAGACCCAAACCTTAAATACAAGGAATTGTATCAATGAGGGGCTCAACTCTTGCCTCCCAATAGTTATAAATTACCACATAATCTTGGGACTATTGAACATCATCATATTGCTTTTTATATTGCATTAGTATTAATAATAGTCATTGTTGTAATTCACTTTATGAAGAAATGGCAAAAAACCTAGAAATACGCTTCAGCTGTATCAAATGCCGCCCACGCCTGTAAATAGAGACGGTTCTTCGATCCAGCCCTTCACGATCAACATTAACGATTGTTGAACATTAGTTCAACGGCCGGGAGTATGTGCGATTTCGACTTAGCAAAAATTCGTTCGTTGCTGATAGCTACTTTGACCTAAATAAATATGTAGCTGATATCTTGGTCTGCGCACATCTGCATACGATAAACGGGTCATAAACCATATGCATCCAGCCGACGGACGTGTTTTCACACCATTTAGTAGATGTAATTGCTTATTTAGGCTATTTTCCTGTAATCTGATAATAAACCATGTTTTCCATTTGTACCTAGACTATACCTAAGTAAATATCCTTGTAACCCCAAATCAGGTATATAAACCCGGATCCATGCTCAATAAAATCAGTACGAAAAGAAATCTTGACGTATTCACTTCTACGCAGCCCAATTTGTTCTGTACTTATTGCGGCGACTATTGCCACTGGTTCTGTACTTGAGGCACGCAAAAATATCTTTTCAGCAAAACCAGATTTCGGTAGAAATCCTACAGACACATTATCTTATACTATTAAGAATATCATTTTTTGTATTTTCAAGAATTTTGAATTAAATTTAACATTTATAACTGCAAGGGTATACAAGCTTCGGCTTGCCGAAGTAAACTTTCTTTTCTTTTCAATTCTTTCAATTTCTCTCCCTCAACGTAAAAAATATCGAATTGCTGTGAACATAACTTTTGTATTTGTTACGTTACGTTATCTTCTCCAATTCAATTGGCAATGAAATCGTTAAGTTGAATGCTTCAAATTGTTCTAACCCTTCTCATGTAATTTATAAATCATAAGAGAATTAATTATGATTTCAGTCAGAAGTTTGCAACGCAGTGAAGAAGACGTTCCGACCCCATAAAGTATATATATTCTTGATCAGGATCACTAGACGAGTCGATCTAGCCATGTCCGTCTGTCCGTCCGTTTCTACGCAAACTCTCTCTCAGTTTTAAGGCTATCGGGCTGAAACTTTCCCAAAAGTCTTCTTTCTTTTGCAGGTAGTATATAAGTCGGAACCAGCCGGATCGGACAACTATATCTTATAGCTGCCTTAGGAATAATCGAAAAAAAAGTTTGTTCTCCCACGCTTGGAAATAATATTTTTTTAATAGTTCTGTGTTTCGAATTTATTTTCGGACGACTATATCATATAGCTGCCATAGGAACGATCGGAATATTGGTGGGAAAATAATATGAAACTAATTAGAGCTTCGGTGTTTTTTGACATATTATCTTATACTATTGAAAATATCTTTTTTTGCATTTTTAAGAATTTCGAATTAAATTTAATTATTATAAATGCAACGGTTTACAAACTTCGGCTTGCCGAAGCTAACTTCCTTTCTTGTTTGTACTGATGATAGTGCATCAACGTCCAAGATAACCCTAGATTTGACAGCGTTTATCTGTAGGTTCCATAGAGCATAGAACTCTACATAAGTGTTTATACTCGTTACTCAAAGAGTATAAGACTAGACTTGATTCGTCGAAAAGTATGTAAAAGGTAGGAGGCGATTGCGAGTGGGCGTGTCACATTAGTAACCAACTAGCGCTGTATACGAAGCTAAGGTATCTAAATCTGAAATCCTAACTCTCTACCTTTGATAGGTTCCGAGATATCAGCGTTCATACGCTCGATATTTTGAAGTTTATGGGCGGTTTGTGGGAGTTAGAGTGGGCGTGTCACTTTGCAGAAACAAACAGCTCCGACGGTCGTAACGCAAATGCCTTACAACGCTTCCCATTGCTCAAAGTAAACATTTGCATAATTTCACCCTTCAACCGTCCCTTCGTTCTAGACTCTCGTTGACACTGGAGTTGACGTACCTGTTATACCACCAAGAACAAATCATCGACATATCCCAGCTAATAATAAACATACACTATTTTCCGCCAATGGAACAGCAATCCAAACATATGTTACCATACGCCTTACGCTGGATCTCGGCTTACGCCGCTCCTTCACATGAATTTTTACCATAGCCGATACGAAAATCCCAATCATTGGTTCAGACTCCGGGCCGCACTTTAATCTACTGGTTGACGTCAAAAACTCGAAGTCAGTTGATGACGATCACGGCTGTCATGCTGCGGTACATTTAGCCATCAATCAATTGAGGAGATCTCTACATATAACATTCACTGCAAATTCTCCAAACTACTTGAAGAATTTAAGGAAATCACACAGCGCACACAGCGCAACAACCGCCCACGTCACACACTGCATTGAAATCAAAGGATCTCCACCATTCGCTAGGCCCAGAAGGCCTATGAAGCAAAAAGCGAGTTCCAGTATCGAATCAACCCTGGCGTTTGCCGTCCGCAAAAAGCACTTACGCCTCCCCGCACATGGTCCGTAAGCCTACTGGTGAGTGGCGTCCATGCTGTAATTACCGAGCTCACAATGACCAAGCCACTTCAGATCGGTGTCTCATACCACACATACAAGACTGCACTCATATATTTTTTGGGAAGCACGTTCCTCGAAACATCCCTTCAACGGCCATAATTACTTCTTTTGGATTATTTGAGTTCACCCACATGACTTTCGGACTGCGCAACGTGACACAAACATTCCAACGATACATGCATTTCGCATTTTCAGAGATGGATTTTGACTTCGATTACGCGGTTGGATCAGGTTATATGGAGCCGTATCAACTTCACCTCCGCAAAGTCTTTGAAAGACTGCGGCAATTCAACCTCGCCATAAATCCAGCTAAGTGTAGTTTCGGAAAGAATTGGATCGATTTTTTAGGCAATTATATCGATCCAAACTTCATTAAACCACTGCCAGTGAGGGCCACTTCGGATTTCCCTTTGCCCAAGGGCGCTAAGAAGTTATGCAGGTTCTTGGCAATGATTAATTTCTACAGGCGACTCTAGCCAAATGCAATTTAACACCAGGCGACGCTAGGACCTGAAAATAAGAAGAATGCTTACTCCAATCACTTGGAGTGCCGACACGATCAACAATTTCGATAAATGTAAACGAACTCTTGCAGAGGCAACATTACTTGTTCACCCAGCACCCACTGCGTCACTGTTTCTCTGCACAGGTGTAAGCGATTTCGCAGTGGAAGGGGTACTACATTAAGTCGTCGATGGCCAATTATGAGGAGCTTAGACGGCTGCTGAACGACAGCACCACAGGATTGCAGTTAAAGTCAATATGCATTCCCAACTCTAAGAATTCAATAACTTTTCTAGAGCCACTAAGAAAGAACATCATCAGCAAACTACACATTATTGAATCAACGATCAACTCAACAAACAACGGCGCTTAACGCACAAGGAGATTTCTCAATTTGCAAAAATCGAAGATTTCTCGACACGTCCGCTCGCCGCTGCAGCACCTTTCACTTCCTACGCAAAGATTTTGCCATATAAATATGGACCCTATTGGACCCCTAAGCCAATGGGGTCAATATAGATACTGCTTAGCAATCATTGACCGTTATACACGTTGGTCGGAAGCCATCGTAATCGAGAACATGCACGCCAACACATTAGCCTCAGCACTCATCGGCTCGTGGATCTCAAGATTGTGAGTTCCAGCCCACATCACAACAGACCAGGACAGACATTTCGAGTCCAAATTGTTCCATAAATTGTCACGAATTCTAGGAATTTAGCCATTACTTACTTCCACTGATCCTGCTCGTGTTGCGTTCAGCATTCAAGACAGACATCCAAACAACAGGAAGTACGGCACAACCCTTCGCCTTCCACGAGAATTTTTTTTATCAAAAGTCCAAGTTCCAACCGCAAACTCACTTTTCAAAGGAACTGGTTAAATTTATGCGAGAAATACGGCCCATTCAGACGGTACCTCACAATGTATCTAAGCCATTTGATTTGTAAGAACTGGAACATGCAACTCACGTCTTTCTACACAACGACACCGTCCGTGGATCCCCTCAGCCGCCTTACGATGGACCCTTTAAAGTGAATGAAAAACAATCCAAATACTTCACCATAAGCACCGGCGCCCGACGTATTAAAGTATCTAAAGACCGATTCAAGCCTGCCTGTATCGAAACTCAGCAGCCAATAATTTTAACCCCAACTTTATCCAGAGACTCCAAAAACAGGAGCGAAGACTTCGTAACGACCCCAGCTGTTAACCAATCTTTAAGACCTCGTCGTACAAAAGGCTTTCTGTTCGTTTCACAACTTGAAGCCTAGGTGGCAGAACTATCGCGATCATGTTGTTTTTGCCATCTGGCATCGCTGAAATCTCCCCGGAAAATAGATTTATCTAAAATTCCTGGAGCGCTCCTAAGAACCACTCTACGAAAGCCCACCAAAGAAGATAACTCTCTGTTAACAATCGCTTAGTTTAAAAAATAAGCATCCTAGTTCTGTGTTTCACTTAAGTGCAGGACTTTAGCTAGGTTTGAAGACAAACCATAGTCCCTTTAGTTGAGTAACGGGTATCTGATAGTCGAGCGTTCGACTATAGCGTTCTTTCTTGTTTTTATTTTACTTTCTTTGTGTACCAGCAGACTCCTCCTTATTAATTTTCTCCAATTGATTTGTTTTCCGTTTGGCAACAAGCCCAGCCGACTATAGCGTTCTTTCTTGTTTTTATTTTACTTTCTTTGTGTACCAGCAGACTCCTCCTTATTAATTTTCTCCAATTGATTTGTTTTCCGTTTGGCAACAAGCCCAGCCGCTTGACAGTAAGACCATGCTAAATGCATTGCGGGTGAACTTTGAAAACTTCGGTCACACTACAAAGAATAAGATTTTTCGACTAGTGAAACTCTTAGCCGATCTGAGTACTAGGCTTTAAGCCTAGTACTCACATCGACGAAAACCGCGAGCTAACCATAGGAGTGAGCGAGAGGCAAACAGGCGGCTAAAGCTTTTCGTCGGGTCTGTTTTTCAGCGCGGTACTCAGATGAGCTAAGGAAATACCAGAAAAAATACCAGATTTCACGAGTGAATTTTCGATGAACGCCGTTAGCCGCGGCCCAAAGAATAAGAAATTTAATCTTTGGCGGTGTTCGTGCAGAAGCGGTGGGGAATTTAAAAATTAAAAATGGAAGAAAAACACTCAAAACGGCTAAAAGTCAGTGCAGATGAAAAAGGATGCCTAATCCAATCTGTTGCCCATTATTGTGGGACTTGACCGACAGGAAGCAATACCACAACGGGGCAAATCCGCTGAATAGTTGAAGCGCTGGAGGAGATCCACTAGAGAATCCCAGTGGGAAGGAACATGGAACATCGCTCGATCTCCGACGAGCTCTCCATTGAGGACTCCTCCTTCACCAGCTACTTGGCAGCTGGTGATGGAGCGGAGATAGAGGATGCGCCGGCTTCTATAGGGAGGAGGAAATAAGGTCGCCCGCCAAGGGACAGCTGGAGGAGCCATTACCAGCCATTATTGGCCAGCTCGGAGCTGGACTACAGATGGCGCGGGAAAGATGGCGAAGCATCCGTGGGAAGAGAAGGAGCCTTAAGCTTCTAGTTTACATAAATAAAAACATTCGTTGAAAATTTCATTTATTTTTATTTTAATTTCTTTGTGAACCAGCAGACTCTTCTTTTTTAAATTGCTCCAATTAATTTGTTTTCCGTTTGTCAACAAACCCAGCTGCTTGACAGTAAGACCATGCCACATGCATGGCGGGTGAACTTTGAAAACTTCGGTCACACTACAAAGAATAAGATTTTTCGACTAGTGAAACTCTTAGCCGATCTGAGTACTAGGCTTTAGCACATAACAGTACTCAGATGAGCTAAGGAAATACCAGAAAAAATACCAGATTTAGCGAGTGAATTTCAATGAACGCCGTTAGCCGCGGCCCAAAAAATAAGAAGTTTGATCTTTGGCGGTGTAAGACATGGCCAAAAGAATTTGGTTGGCAGTAATATGATCTCCGTTGACCTCTCCATTATGACTCCGTACACCACCACCACTAGCTACTTGGCAGCTTAAGCGGAGCTGGAGGACCCGCTGGCTTCTAAAGGGAAGAGGAAAATAATGCGCGCGCTAGGGAACAGTTGAAGAAGCCATAGCCAGCCATTGCCAGGATGCTGGGCGACTTCTTGCAGCATCAGCGGAACAACCTCGTTCACAATCCGGCTCCCACTTTCTCAAGGTCTAATATGCCTATTGGGACTCGGAACTGGACTGCGGTGGCGCGGTAAAGAAGGCGAAGCATCCGTGGGACGAGATGTAAGCTTCAAACTACTAATTTATATAAATAAAAACATTCGTTGAACATTCCATATATTTTTAATTTAATTTCTTTGTGTAACAGCTGACTCCTTCTTTTTAAAGTTATCCAATTGATTTGTTTTTCGTTTGACAACAAGCCCAGCTGCTTGTCAGTAAGTCCATGCTACATGCATTGCGGGTGAACTTTGAAAACTCTGGTCACACTACAAAGAATAAGATTTTTCGAGCATGTGGAGTGCTTTCAGCGTTTGCTATTAGCAAACGGGTCAAGGTTGAGAGTTCCATTCATTAAAATTGTATAGGAACTATTGAACGCCAAAAGAGGCGACACGAGAGTCTTAACAAATTATAATCGTAGTACCCCTTTGGGTGTTTCCTTGCTTACGATTCTAACTGCTTTTTATACCCGTTACTCGTAGAGTAAATGGGTATACTAGATTCGTCGGAAAATATGTAACAGGCAGAAGGAAGCGTTTCCGACTCCATAAAGTATATATATTATTGATCAGGATCACTAGCCGAGTCGATCTAGCCATGTCCGTCTGTATGTCCGTCCGGATGAACGCTGAGATTTCGGAAACTATGAGAGCTAGGCTATTGAGATTTAACGTGCAGATTCCTGAGCTTCTTACGCAGCGCAAGTTTGTTTCAGTAGAGTGCCACGCCCACTCTAACGCCCACAAACCGCCCAAAACTGTGGCTCCTACAGTTTTGATGCTAGAATAAAAATTAACTGAAATGTATTGTTCTCATCAATACCTATCGATTGATAAAAAAAAAGTTTGCCACGCCCACTTTAACGCCCACAAACCGCCCACAAACTTCAAAAAATCGTAAATATGAACGCGGACATCACGGAAAATATCAAGGATAGAGAAATGGGATTTCAGATTTAGATGCCACGCCCACTCTAACGCCCACAACCCGCCCAAGCCTGTGGCGCCCACAATTTTCATGCTAGATACAAAATTTTAACTGAAATGTATTGGTCTCGTCAATACCTATCGATTGATCCAAAAAAAACTTTGTCACGCCCACTCTAACGCCCACAACGCTTAAATCTGTCTACCGCCGGTGGGTGGCGCATTTCAATCTCGCTTTGCAGCTTCCAATCTCCATTTTCCTTTGGTCCCTTTAACTGAATAACGGGTATCTGATAGTCGAGGTACTCGACTATAGCGTTCTTCCTTGTTTTAAGTAAAATTGTTGACCAACTCGATTTTTTTGATACATTACTAAGGAAGGTATGCACATAAATAAAAAAGAGTTTATAATTTAAGTTATTACCTGTATTTATATATTTTCAGATAGTCAACTGGTGGTGAAGGTAGACTAGTACTTAGATCGGCTAAGAGTTTCACTAGTCTAACAATCGTATTCTTTGTAGTGAATAATTCGCCCAAAACAGTGGTGCCTACAGCTTTTATGCTAGAAAAAATGTTACCTGAAATGTATTGGTCTTGTCAATACCTATCGATTGACCTAAAAATAAAATTACCACGCCCACAAACCGACCAAGCCTGTGGCGCCAACAATTTTCCTGCTAGACAAAAAATGTTAGCTGAAATGTATAAGTCTCGTTAATACCTATCGATTGACCTTTAGGTCAACGCCCACTCTTACGCCCACAATCCGCCCAAATCTGCGGCGCCCACAATTTTCATGCTAGAATGTATTAGTCCCGTCAATACCTATCCATTGACCCAGCAAAAGTTTGACATGCCCACTCTAACGCCCATAACGCTTAAATCTGTCTGCCGCCCACATAACCACATATTGAGATAGCGGGTAGGTGGCGCATTAGAATCTCGCTTTGCTGCTTGCATATCTCCATCTCCCTTTGGTCCCTTTAGCTGAGTAACGGGTATCGGATAGTCGAGGTATTCGACTATATCGTTCTTCCTTGTTTTGAGTGGACCCGTCCGGCAGGAAATCCATGTGAAGAGCGAAGTCCCACTCGTTATGTTCCATCCCAAAGGGCTTCTCGATTGGATTATCTTCAGCACTTCCACTATTCTGGTGATTTGCCCTGTTGTGGTATTGCTTCCTGTGGGTCAAGTCCCACAATAATGGGCAACTTGGGTAAGGCTTGGATAAGACGTCCTTTTTCGTCTGCATTGACCGCCTGCAGGCGGTTTGGGTTTGGCCTTCCATTTTTAATTTTTCGGTTCAACACCGCTTTTGCACGAACAGCGAAAGTATAAATATTTAAGCCTAGTACTCACATCGACGAAAACCGCGATCTAACCATAGGAGTGAGCGAGAGGAAAACAGGCGGCTAAAGCTTTTCGTCGGGTCTGTTTTTCAGCGCGGTACTCAGATGAGCTAAGGAAATACCAAAAAAAATACCAGATTTAGTGAGTGAGTACTCAGATCGGCGAAGAGTTACACTAGTCGAAAAATCTTTTTCTTTGTAGTGTGACCGAAGTCTTTCTGTCAAGCAGCTAGACATGTGGACAAACAGAAAAGAAATCAACTGGAGCTTATTAAAAAAGAAGAGTCTGCTGGTGCACAAAGAAATTAACAAAAAATTAAATGGAATGTTCAATGTTTTATTTATGTAAATTAGTAGTTTAAGGCTTTTTTTTCGTCCCTCGGATACTTCGCCATCTTTCCATCTGCACTCCGGCCCCAAATCCCAATAGGCATATTGGACCCTGAGGAAGTGGGAGCCGGGTTGGAAACGGGTTTGTTCCGCCTGATGCCTTAACGGGCGACCTTATTTCCTGCTCCCTATAGAAGCCGGCGCGTCCTCCATCACCGCCTTAGCTGCCAAGTAGCTGGTGGAGGTAGAGTCCGGTGGTTCCTCAATGGAGAGCTCGTAGAAGATCGAGCAAAGACCCACTCGGCATGTTCCTTCGCACTGAAATTCTTTAGTGTATCTCCCCCAGCACTTCAATTATTCTGCGGATCTGCCCTTATTGTGGTATTGCGTTCTGTCGGTGAAATCCCAAAATTAAGGGCCCTGACCTCCTGCAGACGATTTTGGGGTTTTCCTTAAATTTTTAATTTTTAGTTTCCACATCGCCTTTGCACGAACACCGCCAAAGATTACATTTCGTGTTCTTTGGGCCGCGGTTAACAGCGCTTATCGAAATTTACTTGCTAAGACTGGTATTTTTTCTGGTATTTCCTTAACTCATCTGAGTACCGCGCTGAAAAAAAGACCCGACGAAAAGCGTTAGCCGCGAATCTGCCTCTCGCTCACTCCTATGGTTATCTCGCGGTTTCCGTCGATGTGAGTAGTAGGCTTTATTTTAAATTTTAAAACCTTAAATAAACATATCAATGGATTTTATATATTTAAAATAAAAAACAAAACATTTATTCATTCAAGAAATACGAAAAACAAAATAAACTACATTGCTTAAAGTTGGCCATGTATGGGGCAGTTTTTAAATTTGTTACGGTTTAAGCCTAGTACTCAGATCGGCTAAGAGTTTCACTAGTCAAAAAAATCTTATTCTTTATAGTGTGACCGAAGTTTTCAAAGTTCACCCGCAATGCATGTAGCACGGTCTTACTGACAAGCAGCTGGGCTTGTTGCCAAACGGAAAACAAATCAATTGGAGAAATTTAAAAAGGAGGAGTCTGCTGGTACACAAATATATTAAATTAAAAATAGATTGAATGTTCAACGAATGTTTTTATTTATGTAAATTAGTTGCTTTGCCATCTTTCCCGCGCCACCGCAGTCCAGCTCCGAGTCCCAATAGGCATATTGGACCTTGAGGAAATGGGAGCCGGATTGGGAACAGGGTTGATCCGCTGATGATGCAGGAAGTCGCCCAGCATCCTGGCAGTGGCTGGACATGGCTTCTCCAACTGTATGTGGTACACATTTGCGTGTCAAGTGTCTAGGGTCATCCCATTCTATTTATGTTGGGAGGGATACATTTTTCTTGGCTATCTGACTCTTATGGGAATATGAACAAATATTTTGTCTAGGAAGTTGCTAGAACTTTGTGCCACAATAATAACGCTCTGTGCGCGATCCCGACTTTTGGCATAAAAATGTAAATTAAGAACAAAGAAGAACGCTATACTCGAGTACCTCGACTATCAGATACCCGTAACTCAGCTAAAGGGACCAAAGGGAAATGGAGATATGCTAGCAGCAAAGGGAGATTAAAATGCTCCACCTACCGTTGGTAGACAGATTTAAGCGTTATGGGCGTTAGAGTGGTCGTGGAAAATTTTTGTTTGGATCAACCGATAGGTATTGACGAGACCAATACATTTCAGTTAAAATTGTTTATCTGGCATGAAAATTATGGGCGTCAAAGGCTTGGGCGGTTTGTGGGCTTAAGAGTGGGCGTGGCATATTCGCGAAACAAACTTTCGCTGCGTACAAGGCTACGGAATTTAAATCTGAGATCCCAATTCTCTATCTTTGATAGTTTCCCATTTATCCACGTTCATATTTACGATTTTTTGAAGTTTGTAGGCGTTAAAGTGGGCGCGGCAAACTTTTTTGTTAATCAATCGATAGGTATTGATGAGAACAACACATTTCAGCTAAAATTTTTATTCTAGCATCAAAACTGTAGGAGCCACAGTTTTGGGCGGTTTGAAGGCGTTAGAGTGGGCGGGGCACTCTGCTGAAACAAACTTGCGCTGCGTAAGAAGCTCAGGAATCTGCACGCCAAATCTCAATAGCCTAGCTATTATAGTTTCCGAGATCTCAGCGTTCAACCGGACAGACGGACATGGCTAGATCGACTCGGGTAGTGATCCTGATCTAGAATATATATACTTTATGGGGTCGGAAACGCTTCCTTCTTCCTGTTACATACTTTCCGACGAATCTAGTATACCCATTTACTCTACGAGTAACGGGTATAACAAAGAAGAACGCTATAGTCGAGTACCTCGACTATCAGATACCCGTTACTCAGTCAAAGGGACTAAAGGAAAATGGAGATATGCAAGCAGCAAAGCGTGATTGAAATGCGCCACCTACCGGCGGTAGACAGATTTAAGCGTTATGGGCGTTAGAGTGGGCGTGGCAAATTTTTTTTTGATCAATCGATAGGTATTGTCGAGACCAATACATTTTAGCTAAAATTTTTTATCTAGCATGAAAATTGTGGAAGCTACAGGTTTGGGTTGCTTGTGGGCGTTAGAGTGGGCGGGGCATATTCGCGTAACAAACTTGCGCTGCTTACATGGCTACGGAATCTTAGTCTGAGATCCCAATTTTCTATCTTTGATAGTTTCCGAGATATCCACGTTCATATTTACGATTTTTTGAAGTTGGTGGGCGTTTAAGTGGGCGTGGTAAACTTTGGGTCAATCAATAGGTATTGATGAGAACAATACATTTCAGTTAAAATCTTTATTCTAGCATCAAAACTGTAGGTTAACTAATAATATAAAATTGGCAATTATAAAACGAAATGAAGCATACCAGAAGTGGAAAAGATACAAAACACCGCAACACCACAGCATGTTTGTATCTCTGAGAAAAACGGTTACCAAACTAATCGACTCTGCAAAATCAAACTATTTTAGCCAAAAATTTAAAAACTCAACCTCTTCGAGTCAAACATGGAAACAGATTAAAACTCTAGGGATAGGTAAACAAAAGACATCACAGGAACTAGATGTTGACATAGATGAACTCAACCTTAAATTAGCAGAATGCCAAGTTCCAGAGGTCACAACCAACACGTACCTGAATTCGGTACCTGAAAACATCTGTGATACTAGGTTTAGATTTATGTGTGTTGACCAATGTGATGTTTTAGATAATATTCTTAAAATTAAGTCTAACGCAATTGGACCTGACGATATTCATCCTAAATTTATAAAAATTCTACTTCCTAAACTTATCCCATACCTTACGCACACATTTAACACGGCTCTTACCACGTCTACGTTCCCTGATTGCTGGAAAACCGCCAAAATTATCCCAATACCAAAATCAAACAAAGAATATCGGCTGATATCTATTCTTCCGTACCTCTCGAAGGTGTTTGAAAATATTGTCGCATCACAAATAAATAATTTTATATCTGTCAATAGCCTCTTAAATGACCATCAATCTGGATTTAGAAAAAATCGTAGCTGCACTTCAGCCATCTTAAAAATAACCGAAGATATACGTCAACAGACGGACAACTCGTATGTCACCTTCTTACTATTGCTGGACTACAGCAAAACGTTCGACACAGTAAATCATGATATCCTGTGCTCAAAACTCAAAAATTTGTATTTCTTCTCCAATACTGCCGTCAAACTTTTGTGTTCGTATCTTAAAAATCGTCGTTAATATGTTGTATCGTCAAATATTTGTTCTTCGTTTGCCTATCTGAAGCGTGGTGTACCCCAGGGTTCAGTTCTTGGACCACTATTATTCACACTTTATATAAATGATCTTCCTTCTGTGCTGTCGAAATGTAATGTCCATTTATATGCTGATGATGTTCAGATGTATGTTAGTCGTCCCTTAAACAGAATTAGTGAGTGTTTAGATATTTGTAGAATGGAGCTTGGAAGAGTAAATGAATGGGCAAAAAACAACGGTCTAGCCATCAATCCATTGAAATCAAAGTGCTTAATCATTTTTAAGAAGAAATTATGCAATATTGAACTGTTCCCCTTGATGATTAACAAAACACCAATTGAGTACGTGGAAACCGCCAATAATTTGGGTATCACATTTAATAGAACCTTGAACTGGAATGACCACGTAAACAAAGCTTTAGGCAAAACATACGGACTAATAAGATCCTTGTCACTAGTTAAATGTTCCTTACCTGTTAGTGTGCGTCTTCTAATTGCCAAGTCTTGTATAATACCCACACTCTTTTATGGTCTAGAGATCTATGCAAATTGTGATGTAGCAAGTCAACATAAGCTGAAAATAGCATACAACAGTATTGCGCGTTTTATATTTAATTTGCATAGATCTGACCATGTAACTCAATTTTCTTACAAGATATTTGATATAAGCTTGGCAGATTATATGAAAAGTAGAACAATAATCTTTTTACACAAAGTTATATACACCAGGGAGCCATCGTACTTATTTGAAAAATTACAATTCTCCAGATCTACAAGAACAAAGAATATTATCTGCATCCGACACAGGTTTCTGCTTTCAAAAAAAAAATTTTTTATAAATGCGATTAGAACGTGGAACGAGCTTCCCAACTACATAAAAGAAACTAGGAGCGCAACACTATTTAAGACAAAACTTCTCTCACACCTAAGAAATAGCAGTTCTAGTCTACTATAAGGTATATTATCCTATTTTAACATTGCGACTTATCCCCAAAACCTTTTCCTTAGTTTTTTTAATTTCGATTTAACTTTATTTCTATTTATCTAAATGTTCAACAATAAATGTAACAATGTATGTCATTAGATTTAAGAACCAATTTTGTCTAAATTTAAATATGTTTACCAGTTGTGACTAGCGCTGTAATTTATAAGTTTTAGAAATTGTAGCGTTAGGAAGCCTAAAACAATAAATAATAATAATAATAATAATATATTATGTATTCTAAGTAATAAAAGCACCCCTACTAAAATGGCAAGTAGCTCCTGCAGCAAAAATAGCTTAACATAGAAATCTTAAAAAAAAACAAGAAAGGAATCTAACTTCGGGAAGGCGAAGTTTGTATACCCTGGCACTTATAATTATTAAATTTAATTCCATGTTCTTAAAAATACAAAAATTATATTCCAAATAGTATAAGATAATATGTCAAAAAACACCGAAACTATAATTTGTTTCATATTATTTTCCCACCAATTTTTCGATCGTTCCTATGGCAGCTAACACATGGGCTGAAAGTGGTTCAAAATTAGCTTTATTCATCAAAGTAATCTCCATCAAGAGCAACGCAATCATTCCAGCGCCGCTCTAACATTTCAATACCAATTTTGTAGAACGATTTATCTTTTGCCTCAAAATAGGCCTCAGTTTCAGCGATAACCTCTTCATTCGTGGGAAATTTCTAACCGGCAAGCATTATTTTCAGGTCTGCGAACAGCCAGTAATCGCTGGGAGCCATATCTGGCGAATACAGTGGATATGGGAGCAATTCGAAGTTCAATTCATGTAGTTTTGTCATTGTTTTGATTAACTTGTGACACGGTGCGTTGTCTTGATGAAAAACAATTTTTTTTTCGCCATATGCGGTCGTTTTTTTGCAATTTCGGCCTTCAAACGCTCCAATAACGCTATGTAATATTCACTGTTGATGGTATGTCCTTTCTCAAGATAGTCGCACGCACATCCCAAAATACCGAGGCCATAACCTTTCCAGCCGATTGTTGTGCCTTCGGGCGCTTTGGACGAAGTTCACCAGTTGCTGTCCACTCAGATGACGATCGCTTTGATTCCGGAGTGAAGTGATGGATCCATGTTTCATCCATTGTCACATATCGACGGAAAAATTCCGGTTTGTTAGGTTTAAACATGGCCAAACCCTGCTCGGAATCATCAACACGTTCTTGTTTTTGGTCAACAGTGAGCAAACGCGGCACCCATTTTGAACAGAGCTTTCTTATAGTCAAATGCTCATGCAATATAAAGCCAACATGTTCTTTTCATATCTTTACGATGTCAGCTAACTCACGCAACTTCACTTTTCGATCATTCAAAACGATTTTGTTGATTTTCTTGATGTTTTCTTATGTTACCGCCTCATTTGGACGTCCACTGCGTTCTGCATCATCGGTGTCTCTACGACCACGTTTGAAGTCAGCAAACCAACGTTTTATTATTGTTTCTGATGGAGCGGAGTCTCCATAACACTTTTCAAGCCATTCCTTCGCCTGAACGGTATTTTTCCATCAAGGAGCTGCGTAAAATTAAAACACGAAATTGTTTTTGATCCATTGTTTTAAAAATAACAAAAGTAGCGTCACTCTTAGCACAATAACTCACAAATTAATGAATAGAATATCATGAAATTTTAACAGTTGTCTTTTGAAGGTTAGTACTAACTGTAAAAAAGGTGACTGCAATAAGACTAGCGCCATCTATGTGTTAGGCCCGGGACTTTTCAGGCCATGTGTTATATGATATATTCGGAATTCAGAACTAATTGAAAAATGTTATTTCCAAGCGAAGGAGGTTATATGTTAAAGAACCCAAGAAATAATTTTGTTGAATTTCTTTCCATATTATTCCTATGGGAGCTATAAAATATAGATGTCCGATCCGGCTAGTTCCAACTTATATACTACCTGCAAAGGAAAGAAGACTTTTGGGAAAGTTTCAGCTCGATAGCTTTTCAACTGAGAGACTAGTTTGCGTAGAAACGGACGGACTGACGGACACACGGACATGGCTAGATCGACTCGTCTAGTGATGCTGATCAAGAATAAATTTATTTCATTTATTTCCCCTTCACTGCGTTGCAAACTTCTGACTGAAATCATTATACCCTCTGCAAGGGTATAAAAACCGAAGCTATAATTATACCCGATACTCGTAGAGTAGAAGGGTATACTAGATTCGCCGGAAAGTATGTAACAGGCAGAAGAAAGCGTTTCCGACCCCATAAAGTATGTATATTCTTGATCAGGATCACTAGCGGAGTCGATCTAGCCATGTCCGTCTGTCCGTCTGTCCGTCCGTCCGGATGAACGCTGAGATCTCAAAAACTGTAAGAGCTAGGCTATTGAGATTTGGCGTGCAGATTCCTGAGCTTCTTACGCAGCGCAAGTTTGTTTCAGCAGAGTGCCACGCCCACTCTAACGCCCTCAAACCGCCCAAAACTGTGGCTCCTACTATTATTATTATTATTATTTATTGTTTTAGGCTTCCTAACGCTACAAGTTTTAAAACTTATAAATTACAGCGCTAGTCACAACTGGTAAACATATTTAAATTTAGACAAAATTGGTTCTTAAATCTAATGACATACATTGTTACATTTATTGTTGAACATTTAGATAAATAGAAATAAAGTTAAATCGAAATTAAAAAAACTAAGGAAAAGGTTTTGGGGATAAGTCGCAATGTTAAAATAGGATAATATACCTTATAGTAGACTAGAACTGCTATTTCTTAGGTGTGAGAGAAGTTTTGTCTTAAATAGTGTTGCGCTCCTAGTTTCTTTTATGTAGTTGGGAAGCTCGTTCCACGTTCTAATCGCATTTATAAAAAATTTTTTTTTTGAAAGCAGAAACCTGTGTCGGATGCAGATAATATTCTTTGTTCTTGTAGATCTGGAGAATTGTAATTTTTCAAATAAGTACGATGGCTCCCTGGTGTATATAACTTTGTGTAAAAAGATTATTGTTCTACTTTTCATATAATCTGCCAAGCTTATATCAAATATCTTGTAAGAAAATTGAGTTACATGGTCAGATCTATGCAAATTAAATATAAAACGCGCAATACTGTTGTATGCTATTTTCAGCTTATGTTGACTTGCTACATCACAATTTGCATAGATCTCTAGACCATAAAAGAGTGTGGGTATTATACAAGACTTGGCAATTAGAAGACGCACACTAACAGGTAAGGAACATTTAACTAGTGACAAGGATCTTATTAGTCCGTATGTTTTGCCTAAAGCTTTGTTTACGTGGTCATTCCAGTTCAAGGTTCTATTAAATGTGATACCCAAATTATTGGCGGTTTCCACGTACTCAATTGGTGTTTTGTTAATCATCAGGGGGAATAGTTCAATATTGCATAATTTCTTCTTAAAAATGATTAAGCACTTTGATTTCAATGGATTTATGGCAAGACCGTTGGTTCTTGCCCATTCATTTACACTTCCAAGCTCCATTTTACAAATATCTAAACACTCACTAATTCTGTTTAAGGGACGACTAACATACATCTGAACATCATCAGCTTATAAATGGACATTACATTTCGACAGCACAGAAGGAAGATCATTTCTATATAGTGTGAATAATAGTGGTCCAAGAACCGAACCCTGGGGTACACCACGCTTCAGATAGGCAAGCGAAGAACAAATATTTGACGATACAACATATTGACGACGAATTTTAAGATACGAACACAAAAGTTTGACGGCAGTATTGGAGAAGAAATAAAAATTTTTGAGTTTTGAGCACAGGATATCATGATTTACTGTGTCGAATGCTTTGCTGTAGTCCAGCAATAGTAAGATGGTGACATACGAGTTGTCCGTCTGTTGACGAATATCTTCGGTTATATTCAAGATGGCTGAAGTGCAGCTACGATTTTTTCTAAATCCAGTCATTTAAGAGGCTATTGACAGATATAAAATTATTTATTTGTGATGCGACAATATTTTTAAACACCTTCGAGAGGTGCGGAAGAATAGACATCGGCCGGTGTTCTTTGTTTGATTTTGGTATTGGGATAATTTTGGCGGTTTTCCAGCAATCAGGGAACGTAGACGTGGTAAGAGCCGTGTTAAATATATGCGTAAGGTAAGGGATAAGTTTAGGAAGTAGAATTTTTATAAATTTAGGATGAATATCGTCAGGTCCAATTGCGTTAGACTTAATTTTAAGAATATTATCTAAAACATCACATTGGTCAACACACATAATTCTAAACCTAGAATCACAGATGTTTTCAGGTACTGAATTTAGGTACGTGTTGGTTGTGACCTCAGGAACTTGGCATTCTGCTAATTTAAGGTTGAGTTCATCTATGTCAACATCTAGTTCCTGTGATGTCTTTTGTTTACCTATCCCTAGAGCTTTAATCTGTTTCCATGTTTGACTCGAAGAGGTTGAGTTTTTAAATTTTTGGCTAAAAAAGTTTTATTTTGCAGAGTCGATTAGTTTGGTAACCGTTTTTGTCAGAGATACAAATATGCTGTGGTGTTGCGGTGCTTAGTATCTTTTACACTTCTGGTATGCTTCAATACGTTTTATAATTGCCAATTTTATATTATTGGTAAACCATGGTTTTTCGGACGGTCGAATTGTTTTACTTTTAACTGGAAAAAAACTATTGTATAAGTGGCTAATATTATGTTGTAGAAGTTTAAGTTGACGATCGACTGTTGGAAGACTGTAAATATTGTTCCATGCACACTGGTCAAATGCGTCGTTCAACAGTATATATATTATTAAAATCACGATAAAATATTGTATGGTCCGTGTAGTTAAGGTCAAAGTTATAGGTCAGGTATAAAAGATCATGTTTTGAAAAGGACGGAACGATTAGCTGATCATACAAACATATTTTATTAACATCACTCACAAAAAACAAATATAATAATGTGTTACGTGTTCTGCTGAAGTGGGTTGGAGATGAAAGATTCACTGGTTTCAGACCTAGCGATTCCATGTTGCTGGTAAGGTGAGATTCCCTCAGAATATCACTATTAAGATCGCCTGCAAGGATTACATCAGTGAAGTTTACTGTAATGTCTGTCAGAATATTGATTAAATCATCATAATTTGTGTTGCAATGCGGACGATAAATGCAGCCAATTAACAGATTTTTCTCCATAATCGGGTTTTGTATTTCAAGAAAAAAATATTCTATTGCACTGTTGTGTGTTGGCAAATAGTTTTGGCTTTTAATTTTTTGTTTACATAAATAGCGACTCCTTCCCCATGACTAACACGATCAGAACGGTACACATTATATCCATCACACGATATTAGCACATCACATAGACTCTGGACAAACCATGTTTCAGACACGCATATAACATCAATTTCCGAATTTACAAACATGTACCTAAACTTTTCAATTTTCTTTGGCAGGCTTTGGGCATTTATATGACAAATCTTGAGACCAGGTCTCTGCTTTGCGAGGATGCACAGAAGGGCACGACTATTTGCTGTTGATTTTTTCAGGTTTTCTTCCATTGTGAATAGTTTCAAATTTCAAAATAAAAAAACAAGGACTGCACACCAGACAAAAAATTAGGCAGACTACTTAATTAACAAAGCGACTGATCCTAAAAATATGAATAACAGGAGTTAAAGATATTAAACTAATTTGAAATCCTAATATAGAGATACAAAATATTTTAATTACGAAATGAATTATTCTCTAAACGGCATCTCTGCTTGTGTTGATTTCGCCCCCATCACTACTCAGATTAGAAAGCTCATAAGAGCTTTGCACGTAGTAAGCCTCTCCTCCGTCTATAGGCTTAACAAATACGTCTCCACGGCGAGTAAAGATGGCCGCTACGCGCTTTTAAATTTTGAGGCGCATGGCATGCTTAAAAATTTCGTAAGTTGTTTTCGTTAATTGTTCGTTTAAATATATAAATGCCGGCGAGTCAAAACCGATCAGCTATAAGCTCAGCTGCGATTTGGTTGTTTGTCGGTGCACTCCAATCGACCGCAGCAGCGCAGCTTTTTCGCGCACGTGATCCATTTTTATTATTATTATTGGGTCAACAAGTGAGTTTCTTTGGCGCGGTCGGACTCGAAAAATAGACCTAACTCGCGGAGGAGGGGTCAGGTGTAGTGAGAAACAAAGTCGATTGAAAATGGTGTTCAAATTTTCGCCCTCGACTTGCGGTTCACCATGCCAGCGCAGGTTGCATGCAACATCCCCGACCTCCTGTGCATTGCACTTTGCTGCCAGTTGAGCATCCAGTTCACACACTTGTTGTTTCAGTGTGTTCACCTCCTTTGCCCCGGTTTCTAGCTGTCGCACTCGTTTCGTAAGGTTGTGTATTTCAGTGTTCATTGCATCGAATTAAGCCTGTAAAGTGTTGAGAAAGCGGGCCTCGCTCTCTCGATACCTACTACCCAGTGACTCCCTTTGCTCCGCAAATTTATCGTCGATCAGCTGCAACAGTTCCATGTTGATTTCCTTTCGTTGACTCGTGAATTTCGCATGCGAGCTACCTTGATTTCGGTATTCGACTTTTCACTCCTTGGTTGCTTTGATGCATTCATATTTGTATCAGGATGAAGTTCACAAACGGTTTTTAGTTTTAGGTCTTCTTTATTCGCACTCTCGGTTAGAACTAACTCGCTGCTCGCAGGCAACTCTCCTTTCAACCCTGTTTTCAGGTTCTCTCGAGAGAGCATCTCCTCTCTCGAGGATCGAATAGTGTGTCCAGAGCAGATTCATATACTCTGCCCTGTTCCTATAACTTTAAGTATAACAATATAATACTTAGAACTAGTGTATTGTATATAAACTAGCACGCCTGTTACACTATATAATAGCCAGCCTGTTACAACTCGGCCGTCCTGACATTGAGATATCCCACTATCTCTGATATTTTATAATTTATTTTTTACAATTGAAACATTTGGTTATCTGTTGCTTACAATCTAGTAAATATATATATGTATACAATTCATTATTATATTATACTATTTTTTCATCCAATGTCGAATGTTATTAACACTCCAAACACCCTGATATGGGTTTCGAGATAACTGAAACCCATCAATATCTTTGATCAAATATCTGTCATTTTTCAAAATCTTCCCAATTACATAAGGTCCCTTGTTCTTTGGAATAAGTTTTCTCGCTACACCCGCCGTACTATCAAAGTTCCTAACCATGACATAATCACCTTCTCTAAATTCGGTTGCGTTTTTTCTTCTCGCATTCTAGTATGCTTCATATTTCCTCTGCCAATGTGCTTGTGTTTCTTCAGCTTCTTTCCTAATATCTTCTAACGTTTTCCTAACCTCTATTTCATAACTAATGTCCTCTAATCTTTCTTTTAACTCATCACAAACTTTTCCCCTTTGAGTTATGCCTCTGCTTCACTAGGCCTCTGCTTAATACTATTGTGAATTGTATTAATCATAGAATACTCTACTTTTCCAATGACATTATCCCAATATAAACCATTCTCTGGTTCCGCTAACTTCGCTATCATAGGTCCTAAGCTTCTATTGATTCGCTCAACTTGGCCGTTGGCCTGTGGCGATCCCGTTGCAATTTTAATATGCTTTATGTTATTTTCCTCCATAAATTTAGCAAAATCTGTCGAAGTAAAGCAGCTTCCGCGATCTGAAATAACACATTTGGGCCTGCTATAAGCTCGAAAGTAATCTGTTAATGAATTTACTGCCTCTTTCGTATTCGTTGTTTTGGTCGTATACAGCCTAACAAATTTTGTGAACGCATCTACAACAGCTAATATGTGCTTTTTCGATCTACTATTATCCACAGGTCCATAATGATCTATGTGAATGATATCGAAAGGCTTATTGCCCTTTGGGATACTGTGCAAGTATCCATCACCTTTGCCTACCTTTGGAGAATATGCTATACACTTCAAACAATTTTGAACATGATCAGAAACTTTACTCTTCATGTTTGGAAACCAGTAGCTTTTGCAAATTGCTTCAATCATTTTGTCCCTTCCTATATGGCCTAATTCATCATGATACTTATATAAGACATGATCCTCCATCCGATTCGGCACATAAAATAATATCCTCTTGTCATTACTTTTCCTGTATATAACACCATTCCTCATTTCAAACCATTTATGCTCACTATTTTCTAAAATTTTCCTAATCTTGTATTTTATCATCCTTTGATTGGCAAATTATTAAATTAGTTTCAAATGTGTTCGATTCTATTACCATTATGTTATTGCAACGACTCAGTGCATCCACGTGTTGCATTTGACTACCTGCCCTATGCTTTAAGTCGTAATCAAACTCCTGAAGCTCTAAAGCCCACCTTGCTATTCTTGGATTCAGATCAATTTTATTAAGCGTTAACGTAAGGAAGTTGCAGTCCGTTACAATTTTGAACCGCTTGCCCTGTAAGTATATCCTAAATCTTCTTAATGCGTAAGTAATGGCAAAAGTCTCCAGCTCAAAGCTGTGGTATTTCGCTTCTGTAGTTGTTGACCTTTTTGAAAAATAGAATATAGGATGCAACTTCTTGTCTGCTTTTCGTTGAAGAAGTACCGCCCCAAACCCTAAAGCACTGGCATCACAGTGTAACTCAACTTCGTCTCTGTGATCGTATATAGCTAAATCGGGCGCTTCCATCAATTTCGCTTTCAAGTGTGAAAAACAATTTAATTCATCTTCATCAAACTTAAATACCCTATCTTTTTTCTCTAAATCGTATAAGGGTTTCGCTATTATTGAAAAGTCTTTAATAAATCGGCGAAAATAAGAGCAGAGCCCCAAAAAACTTTGGACTGCTTGTACTTTAGTCGGAATTGGAAAATTTTGTATGGCTTCTAAACCCCTATCATCAGCTTTGATTCCATCGCATGAAATCCCCCCAAATATTTGACCTTGCAAATATTTGACCTTGTCTTGTAAAAATTTGCATTTGTCCATTCTCAATTCTAACTTATTTTCCACTAATTCAATTAACTTGTTTTGATCCATATAGCTAACATGTTCACCAATATTATAAACACTTTTCTTTTCCGAATCTTCTACTAAATTTATTTCCATCATCTGTTGTTCAAAACTATTAAAAATTGTTTCCTTTTCTACTTTTAAAATTTTACTTTCTAAAGTTTCTTCTAAAATTTCACTTTCTAATGTTTCACCACCTACCATTTCATACCCTAACATCTCATTTCCTAACTTTTAATTTCTTAATATTTCACCACCTAACATTTTATCCTCTAACATCTCATTCCCTAACTTTTCATTTCCTAATATTTCACTACCTAACATTTTATCCTCTAACATCTCATTCCCTAACTTTTCATTTCGTTCACACTCCAAATCTTTTCTTAAATTGCAAGGCACCTTACAAATTGACCCAATTTTTCTATTATCTTGGGTCTC
The DNA here is from genome assembly GCF_014743375.2 of Drosophila subpulchrella. NCBI lineage: Eukaryota > Metazoa > Arthropoda > Insecta > Diptera > Drosophilidae > Drosophila > Drosophila subpulchrella. Next base: position 83,144 of record NW_023665652.1, read on the forward strand.
AGTACTCTCTACAGTTATTATATTTAAAGTTTCTAAATTAATTTCCAAGTCGCAGGCTTTCATAAAATCTCTACCCGCACAGGAATCTTCTCAGCAAAGTCCATCAAAATTTCCTTGGCTAGATTAAATCCAGCTGACGAAAACTCAGCCCTTCCCACGGGACGCTGTGTCGCGATTTCGTCAGAAGTTCGATGCGCATCTCTGCCGTTGTTGCCACCGTAATCTGCGCAGCCAAGTTGTTGCAAGTTCTCGAAATTTCCTGGTACAGTGTTCGTAGAACCGCTGCTTCGCTCGCCAACTCGCTCTCGCCTGTTCTCGGAATTCTCCGAACTGTTGGTTGCCATGCCAACTCGTTCTTGCCCGTTCTCGGAATTCTCCGAACCGCTGCTTGCCTTGCCATCTCGTTCTTGCCCGTTCTCGGAATTCTCCGAACCGCTGCTTGCCTTGCCATCTCGTTCATGCCCGTTCTTGGAACTCTCCGAACTCTTGCTTGCGCCGCCGTCCGACTTCGTAAAATTCTGCGAATTGTAGCTTTTGGCGCCACTGGCTGAACTAACGCTGTCGACTTGCTTATGCAGAAATTCTAGAAATTTCTGGGCCTTCTCGATTTCCAAGCGCAACTTGTCCATGGTTTCTAAGCCACAAATCGGCTCCATCGGACCTTGTGACTCGATATTTTCGTCTTCCGAGTCTGTAGTCACCGTGTCCACAATTTCTCCGACTTCCTGATCGACTTGCGGAACGACTCCCCGATTTTGAGGCGGAACACTGCTAAGTCGCGAAAAAAGTTCGGCCTTGGATCCAGTTGTCGGCAAATTATGGAGTTCCAACCACCGTTTTAGTTGTGTCACAGACACGTCACTAATTTGGATATCTATTTCACTGTTTAAGTTTTTTTTAAAATTTTTTTTCCGGTATCTTACTTCTGAGATTGTATCAGGATGAAGTTCACAAACGGTTTTTAGTTTTAGGTCTTCTTTATTCGCACTCTCGGTTAGAACTAACTCGCTGCTCGCAGGCAACACTTTTTTCAACCCCGTTTTCAGGTTCTCTCGAGAGAGCATCTCCTCTCTCTAGGATCGAATAGTGTGATCATAGCAGATTCATATACTCTGCCCTGTTCCTATAACTTTAAGTATAACAATATAATACTTAGAACTAGTGTATTGTATAAGTTAACACCCAGAATGCTAAATGCTTAAGTAAGAATATCGCCACACGCGCAAAATCACAAACAAAAACAAATTGGTTATGAGCGCGAGAAAAGCATAAGCACCAATTTCCCAACAGTAACCCTATACTGGCCAGAACGTTGCCCAATAGGCCCCTAATTGAGTTCAGCAGCCACGTGCGCTGAGCTTGCACTTCCCACCTTCCGATCGTGGGAAAGCTTCAACGCTGGGTGATCGAACCCAACGCCGAGTGCATTTGGCAACAACAGTTATTGCCAAATTAAGTTGACCAATCAGAATAAGAAATGGTCAACTGCACCGCGGCAGCAGCAATATCAGCGACAGCAACCAATTAGGACCGACCACATCAACAACAGCAGCGATGTTCAATGACGATAGCAGAGAACGTCAGCAGAGGCAGCAGCAGCAGCAGCAGCACCTAGGTTACATTATTAATTATTAACATAAGAAAAGTTAGTTGTAAATCTGAACTCAAATAATAAAGTTTGTATTTTTTTAAAATAAAATACTATCTAAACTTTTAACTGGCGCCCGAACAGGGACCTGATATAAAAGTCCGCGAAAGATACAAGTTCCGCGCTTCGCGACGAGCAGTAAAAAAATCCTGCCGGTTCGGTAAAATTATCCTGCCTAATCCGTACGAAAAAACCCGACCACCGAAGCCCGGAAGTGCCACAATTAAAGTGCCGTTCCAGAAAACGCTACAAAGTGACACTCCTGCAAAAAGGACTTGTACCTGGTGGACATATCAGGCCAACTTTATCGCTGTGATTCCCTTTAGTACCCGTTCGGAGGGAACGTGCAAACAAAGGTGTAAAGGAGGTGCCCTAGTAGACCCGCATCCTGGAGAAATCACTGCGACGTGGGACAAAAAGGAAAACCACCAAGATTACCGGCACGAGAGCACACCGAGATATGATTATTTTGTAAGCATAAAATTAAGCAAATATTCCAAACAAAACAAGAAAGAACGCTATAGTCGAGTGCCTCGACTATCAGATACCCGTTACTCAGCTAAAGGGACCAAAGGGAAATGGAAATAAGCAAGCAGCAAAGCAAGACTGAAATGCGCCACCTACCGGCGGTAGACAGATTTAAGCGTTATGGGCGTTAGGGTGGGCGTGGAAAATTTTTTTTTTGGTCAATCGATAGCTATTGACGAGACCGATACAGTTCAGTTAAAATTTTATATCTAGCATGAAAATTGTGGGCGCCACAGGCTTGGGCGGTTTGTGGGCGTTAGAGTGGGCGTGGCATACTCGCGTATCAAAATTGCGCTGCGTACAAAGGTTCGGAATCTAAATCTGAAATCCTGATTCTATATCTTTGATAGTTTCCGAGGTATCCACGTTCATATTTACGATTTTTTGAAGTTTGGGGGCGGCTTGTGGGCGATAAAGTGGGCGTGGCAAACTTTTTTTTAAGTCAATCGATAGGTATTGATGAGAACAATACATTTCAGTTAAAATTTTTATTCTAGCATCAAAACTGTAGGAGCAACAGTTTTGGGCGGTTTGTGGGCGTAAAAGTGGGCGTGGCACTCTACTGAAACAAACTTGCGCTGCGTAAGAAGCTCAGGAATCTGCACGCCAAATCTCAATAGCCTAGCTCTCATAGTTTCCAAGATCTCAGCGTTCATCCGGACAGACAGACGGACAGACGGACAGACGGACAGACGGACAGACGGACAGACGGACATGGCTAGATCGACTCGGCTAGTGATCCTGATCAAGAATATATATACTTTATGGGGTCGGAAACGCTTCCTTCTGCCTGTTACATACTTTCCGACGAATCTAGTATACCCTTTTACTCTACGAGTAACGGGTATAAAAAGGAAACAATAATTGTCAAGCGACAAACAAATTCCGTGAAAAGGAAAAGTATAATAACTAACATTGATAAATAAAGAATCAAAGAATTTTAAAATTAAATTAAATCGATCAAAATAATCGTTACCTATCAAATTTAAAGAAAAATATTTTAGGATTAAAAATCTATATCAAGAATTAAGAAAACACAGAGCACTTAAATTCTAAGCTCTAAATCAAACCTTATAATTTTTACAGCACGAAATAATTAATTATTTTCATTCCGAATTCTGAGTAACTATCGGAAAATTTTTTTTAAAAATATAAATTCATCCTTTTAATCTACTGTTCAAATATCGTGTTCACAAATAATAACTAAAATGCCCGACCAAGATTTAGCGGACAGACTAGGAAACCTTACAGGCCCTTCCGCCACTACCAATGCGCGACTTATGACCGAGAGGGATATCGAAGAAATAATAAAAGGTGTCTTAGAAACCAAATTAAGTGGCTTGGTGAAAGAAATAATTAAACCCAATAATGATTTTTCGCAATATAAAGACCAAACAATTAAACGAGAACTATCACACAACCTTAGTGAATTAGACAAAATACCGGACATTGTACGATCGCTTAGGGAAGTGAATATTCCTCATGGAAAAAGAGTGTAGCACGAGTTTTAAAAATCTATGAAGGGAGAATTGGTTCACCAAAATATTACGGAATTATTTTAGCAATCCGCAATAAAATTACTGGACAGGCAGACGCAGTGCTAGAATCATACAACACCCCACTCGACTGGACAGCTATTTCGAAATGCCTAACATCGCATTTTGCCGACAAACGAGACCTTAAAACTTTAGAATACCAGCTCTATGCCCTCGCTCAAGGAAACAATACTATAGTCGAGTTCTACCAAACAGTCTACCAACAGCTATCCCTCATCCTGAACCAAGTTAGTAACATGGACGTTTCACAAGAAACCATACAATCTTTAACAACTATGTACAGGGAAAAAGCTCTAGACACTTTTGTTAGAGGCCTAAACGGAAATCTGGCTCAACTGTTAGCAATCAAAGAACCGCACGACTTAGGGCACGCACTACACCTATGCAGTTTGCTTGAGAACCAGACCACTAGAAACAATCAAACACCTAAAAACATTTACTCAGGAAAACCGCCTACACTACCACCAAGAACCCACCAACCGTTCCGAATGGTAGGAGCGAAACAAAATTTTCATCCCCATTTATACCACAACCCTAAACAGATGCAAGTAGTAGCCGCAACCGGGAAATTCCCCTTCACACAAACCACCCAACCTAATTATTACAATCAAGCTAATCCAGACCAAGCAAGACAATTAACACCCTATATTTCCCCGACACCGCCCCCCCGACCCCAACCAAAAGCAGTACCTATGGAAGTTGACCAATCAATTCGATCGCGTCATATTAACTATATGAATAAGCCGGCGAACAACGATTATTCTGGGAAACGACCTCTCAGCACTTCTAATGTTCAGAACACTAGCAAGATGCCAAGACAATTTCATATTCAAACCGAGTCCGAAACTACACAACAGGAAACGCAAAAAGACACAACTAGTGCAGAGCAGGAATATTACAAAATGGCAGAACATAATAACATAGACGAACTTCAAGAAGAATTTACTTGGCAAACTGATACAGAACAACAAGAATACATTGACATGTCCGAGCTCTATTTTTTAGAATAAATCGTTCCTCACTACCTTATTTTAAAGTAACGACGGGGAACGGAAAAATCTTAAAATTTTTAATAGACACAGGCTCAAACCAGAATTACATCCAACCACAACTGGTACCAAACCCAAAACCAACGAGAAAAACTTTTCAGTTAGCTCTGTGGGAGGCAACAATAATATTACACAACACACGATTCTTAAACTCCCCAATATCTCAGATAAACCAATGAAATTTTTTCTACTTGATACACTAAAAACATTCCATGGCATATTAGGCAATGATACAATGAAAATATTAGGCGCAATTATAGATGTCAAAAACGATACACTCATTCTTGAAAACAAAAGGAAAATTAAAATTCACCAATTAGCCGCACAAGCCACTAACACAATAGGACCACAAGTCAGTCATATGACCGAGTCACAAAAAATAATTATAAAAAACCTTGTACAAGGTCACAAAAACTTATTCGCCGACCCAGACACAAAATTAGCATACACAACTAAAGTGGTAGGAGAAATAAGAACTTCATCAGACTCCCCAGTCTATGGAAAACACTACCCGTACCCAGCTTCACTAAGACAGGAAGTAGAAAAACAAATAAACGAAATGCTCGAAGATGGCATTATTAGACCTTCACGTTCTCCGTATAATGCACCCGTTTGGGTAGTTCCAAAAAAGTCAGGTCAGTCCGAAGAAAAAAAGTATAGATTAGTAATAGATTACAGGAAACTCAACGACGTCACTATCTCTGATCGGTACCCTATCCCAGAGATTGGCGAAATTATTGCACAGCTAGGGGATAATAAATACTTTTCAGTGTTAGACCTTAAAAGTGGATTTCATCAAATCCCATTAAAGGACACGGATATCGAAAAAACAGCCTTTGCAGTAAACGGTGGAAAATATGAATTCACCAGGCTCCCATTTGGTCTAAAAAACTCGCCATCTATTTTCCAAAGAGCCTTGGACGACATCCTGAGGGAATACATAGGGAAAATTTGCTATGTGTACGTGGACGACATAATCGTTTTTAGCAAAAACGAAGTAGAACACGGTCAGAACCTCGAAAAAGTATTTTCAACCCTACAAAATGCCAACATGAGGGTACAAATAGAGAAATGTCATTTTTTCAAAAACGAAGTAGATTTTTTAGGGTATACCATCTCACAAGACGGAGTTAAGACAAATATTGACAAAATAAAAGCCATTGCAAAATTTCCGATTCCGAAAACGTTAAAAGATCTACGATCTTTCTTAGGCATGACAGGGTATTATAGAAGATTTATTAGAGATTATGCAAAAATTGCAAAACCACTAACCATTCTCCTCAGAGGAGAAGAAGGTCGCATATCAAAAAATAAATCAAGCAGGACAGCTATTAACTTAGACAAGGAAGCAATAAATGCTTTCGAAAAATTAAAAAATACACTTATCTCCCGAGACGTCACCCTAGCATACCCAGATTTTGGAAAAGAATTTCAGCTTACAACCGACGCGTCAAGTTATGCGATAGGCGCAGTCTTAGAACAAAACCATAGACCAATAACATTTATCTCACGTACACTTACAAAAACCGAAGAAAATTACGCAACAAACGAAAGGGAAATGTTAGCCATCGTGTGGGCACTTCAAAGCCTAAGACATTATCTTTACGGATATTCGAAAGTGGTAATATACACAGACCACCAGCCCCTAAGTTTTTCAAATAGTGTCAATAACCATATCGCGAAACTAAAACGATGGAGAGACCTTATTGGCGAATATAATCACGAAATTAAATACAAGCTAATGTAGTAGCTGACGCACTTTCTAGGGCCCCGGCCGAAATAAATTCACTCAGCTCCACAGCAACCATTCATAGCGACGAAAGCTCATCTCACAATCTTATATTTTCTGTAGAAGCTCCCATTAATGTTTTCAAAAATCAATTATTCCTACTCATGGACGAAACGGACTTTTGAAATTCCATTCCCAACCTACCATAGACACATAGTAAAAAGAAGAGAGTACACAGAAGAACAAATAATAGCAATCCTAACATGCAGACTAGATCCCAGATTAATAAACGGAATTTTTACTTCCGAAGAAGTAATGGGAAAAATACAAAATATTTATCCCACATATTTCAGTTCATATAAAGTAAGGTTCACGCGAAAACAAGTAGACGACGTCATGTCCGAATTACAACAAAATGAATTAATAACTCTAGAACACAAGAGAGCGCATAGAGATGCGAAAGAAAATAAAATACAAATACTTAAGAATTATTTTTTCCCGCAAGCTCAAAAGAAAATTCAAGCAATAGTTCAGTCCTGCCAGACCTGTAAAGAATCTAAATACGATAGGCATCCGCCAAAGGGCGAAATTCAACCAACACCTATCCCCAAATATCCAGGAGAAATAGTCCATGTAGATATTTATATCACAGAAAAAAACAGCGTATTAACAGGTATTGACAAATTTTCCAAATACGCTCAAGTAAAAATTTTACAGTCAAGAGCAGCTGAGGATATTAAAAACCCCTTAAGAGAAATGCTTATAGCTTTCGGTATGCCGAAATGGATAATAATGGATAACGAACGTTCTTTAAGTTCTGCAGCTATAAAATTCATGCTTGAAGACCAACTTAAAATCTCAGTGCACACCACTGCCCCATATGCATCAACAAGTAATGGACAAGTAGAAAGGTTCCATTCGACACTATCCGAAATTTTAAGGTGCTTAAAAAAAGACAACGGGAGCATGGTATTTGAAGATTTACTTTTTCAGGCGGTCCAGGAATACAATAAATCAATACACTCAGTAACAAAAGAAAAGCCCATAGACATTTTTTTTAGAAACACAATCCCTAATACACCGGAAGGTATAAGAAATCAACGAGAGGAAATAATACAAAAAATTCAAAAGAAACAACTTTATGACTTAGAATACCACAACAAAAACAAGAACCTACCAAGACATTTCAGGCCAGGCGAAATAGTACACGTTAAAATCGACAAAAGATTAGGCTCAAAACTAACACCTAGGTATAAAAAAGAAAAAGTAGCAGAAAATAAAAACACCACCATTAAAACTCAAAGCGGAAAAATAATTCATAAAAATAATGTTAAAACATAATTTTTCAGACTATTTTTAACAACCTGCCTGGGTATTACCACGGTCCTCGACTATTCAAACTCCCAACTCATTTCACTTGAAACCGGACTAGCAGCCAAACAAGACGGAACGTTTAATCATCCACATTTTCAACTTGACCAGCTACGAAGAGACATTTACAACTTTAGAGGAATCATTTAAAACACTTACTTCATCTCACCCGCTTCAACCATATCTGTCGTACGAACTAAAACAAATCAAATCCGACTTACGCAGATTGCAAACACAAAAAAGACAAAAAGAGCAATAGAAGCAATAGGGACAGCATGGAAGTGGCTGGCAGGATCACCAGATCACCATGATTATGAGGTCGTAGAAAATAAGATAAATGAACAGCTAGAAAATAATAACAGACAAGTAGTAATAAACCGGCTAATTAACGAGAAAATAAATCAACTCAGTAATGCCACAAATGCAATTATAAAATTTACTCAAAGCTCGGAAGGAATAATAGACCAAAAAGCCAATATTTTAAAATACAAAATACAACTAATTAAAGAAGAAATTACAAACATTCTGTACGCAATAACTTGGGCAAAATCTAACACAGTGAATTCATTCATTTTCTCAGCAAAAGAAACCAACATTGTAGAAAACATTTTTAAAGAAGAAAACAGTTTATTTTTCGACATAGAAGAACTTTTAGAATTTGCTAAGGTCAAACTTGCCACCAACGGCCACGACCTCATTTACATTATTAGCCTACCAACAATTAACAAAGATACTTGCAGAACATTAAAAGTAAAAGCACTAAAAAAAGCCCATATAATTAACGATCTAAAATATGAAAATCTACTAGAATGTAAGAAACAGCTATTCGCAATAACAGAACCTTGCGAGGCACATAACGATAAAACTATTTGTAATTCCGAAAAATTGCTAGACTTAAGTAACGATACTTGCGTAAATGCTCTGCTAAACCTTAAGGAACCAGTATGCAAAACGGTCAACAATCAACACATTCCCGATGTCGAGGAAATATTGCCAGGAACTCTACTGCTGAACGACTTTAGCGGATTTGTCTCGTTGGACGAAAAACTCTTAAAACTACAGGGCTCATTTATAATCCAATACAGGAACTCTACAGTAACAATTGGAGAAAACATCTACAAGTCAAAAGAAACCAGCACGGTCGAACCGGAACCCCCACTTTTTCAATTAACAGCGGAAAAGTCGAAAATAGATGAAGTACTGTCACTACAAATGGTCAAGGAACTTAACATAAACAACACAAGAGTACTAGAGAAACTCAGAAGCGAAGGAATTATAGATTCTTCCCTGAATTATGGATCCGCCATCATCCTATTTGTAGTTACCCTAGGACTGATCATACGATTCATGCGAAGGCGCAAACCAACAGAAGGCTTGCCAGCTCCAGCGAAAACAACTGAAGAGCCATCCCCTCCCGGATCTGTACTCTTTTACGTTGCGACCGAGGACAGTCGCGTTTAAGGGGGGAGGAGTTAACACCCAGAATGCTAAATGCTCAAGTAAGAATATCGCCACACGCGCAAAATCACAAACAAAAACAAATTGGTTATGAGCGCGAGAAAAGCATAAGCACCAATTTCCCAACAGTAACCCTATACTGGCCAGAACGTTGCCCAATAGGCCCCTAATTGAGTTCAGCAGCCACGTGCGCTGAGCTTGCACTTCCCACCTTCCGATCGTGGGAAAGCTTCAACGCTGGGTGATTGAACCCAACGCCGAGTGCATTTGGCAACAACAGTTATTGCCAAATTAAGTTGACCAATCAGAATAAGAAATGGTCAACTGCACCGCGGCAGCAGCAATATCAGCGACAGCAACCAATTAGGACCGACCACATCAACAACAGCAGCGATGTTCAATGACGATAGCAGAGAACGTCAGCAGAGGCAGCAGCAGCAGCAGCAGCACCTAGGTTACATTATTAATTATTAACATAAGAAAAGTTAGTTGTAAATCTGAACTCAAATAATAAAGTTTGTATTTTTTTTAAATAAAATACTATCTAAACTTTTAACTTATATAAACTAGCACGCCTGTTACATATTGTTGTTCTTTTGATCAAATTTGAGTTTGAGTGATTTGTGTAATTGTATAAGTTATTGATTTGTGTGTGTTTTCGGTACTTTTCAGTCTTTGTGCACTGCAGTATATGTGTGTGAATGTTTCCTTTCTTTTATCTTTACACTTTCGACCAAAAGAAATGTGTTTTAAGTTTTTTTATACAAAAGTATGGAGACTGCGATTTGACCGCTAAATTATCATAGACCACAGGCGGTTTATAGTCCGATAGAAATTGATTATGTTTCTAGATTTTTTTAGACTTTTTGAGCGACTGTTTCGGGAGCTCTGCAAAAACGCGACTATCCTTTTGCTGATGTTAGTTATATAATACATATAATATATTTAGTTGTAAAAATAAAGAAGCGTGTTCACAATAAACAAGTAAGAACGCTATAGTCGAGTGCCTCGACTATCAGAGTGCCTCGTTAATCAGCTAAAGGGACCAAGGTGAGGAGCTAAAGCAGCAAGGCGGTATGCAAGCTACCTGCGACCTCAATATATGGTTATTTGGGCGGCAAACAGATTTAAGAGTTATGGACGCTTTGTGGGCGTTTAAGTGGGCGTGCCAACATTTTTTGGGTCAATCGATAGGTATTGACGACACAAATACATTTCACTTAAAATTTTTTTTTACCATGGAAGTTTTGGGCGGTTTTTTGACGTTAGAATGGGCGTGTCACATTTGCGTAACAAACTTGCGCTGCGTACATGGCGACGGAGTCTAAATCTGAAGTCTCAATTCTCTATTTTTGATAGTTTTCGAGATATCTGCGTTCATACTTACGATGTTTTGAAGTTTGTGGGCGTTAAAGTGGGCGTGATAAACTTTTTTGTGTCAATCAATAGATATTGATAAGAAAAATACAATGCAGGTAAAATTTTTATTCCAACACTAAAACTGTGGGATCCACAGACTTGAGCTGCTTGTGGACGTGTGCATTCCTAGTCCCAGTATTGTAGCTTCTATAGTTTCAGAAATCATTGCGTTCATACGGACATGGCTAGATCGACTCGGCTAGTGATCCTGATCAAAAATATATACTTTATGGGGTCGAAAACGCTTTCTTTTACCTTGTACATATTTGCCGACGAATCAAGTATACCACTTTACTCTACGAGTAACGGGTATAACAAATAAGTAAATATTATATTATGCTAAGTAATATGCTTCCGACTTTTTAATTGTAACTAAAACAGCAGGTAAGGGAGAATGACAAATATTTATTTATTTACCAATGGTCTTGAGATATTTGATGTTATCAGTGATCGTCCACATTGAGTCTTGTTTATGCCCTTCATGCTGGCCAGAAAATGACATATCACAACAAATCGGTTTTTTCATAAAATAGGTGGGTCATGTGCATGTCCCTTGGGGACGTGGGGTGGGGACCAATAAGCAGATTCTGGATTATGTTAATTTCGACAGAAACTGCATACATTAAAAGGGTGTGAGGGGGGCTTGGTGTCATTTATTTGTTAGTTATTGATACTACTACTAACATGATATGCACTCTTTATTTGACTTCAACTTTTTAAACAAAAGTTAAATATACACTTAATTTGTAATTACTTGTAAACTTTGGCATCAATAAAAAGGTAATTTAAATGCCGTTTGAATAATACAATACTTTTCTTAACTCATTCAGTACTTATTGAAAAGGACGAATTTGTGTGAAAATCTACTTTTTAAACTGTTTTCCTCGTCTTGAAAACTTAAATTTTTTTATGCAAAAAGTTTCTTCAGACAATAGGATATAGTTGTCCGATCCGGCTCGTTCCGACTTATGTACTTTCTGCAATAGAAATAAGACTTTTGGGAAAGTATCCTCCCGATAGGTTTAAAACTGAGAGACTAGTTTGCGTAGAACCGGACAGATGGACATGGCTAAATCGACTCGTCTAGTGATGCTGCTCAAGAATATACAAGGGTGGTCAAAAGTATTTTCACAAAACAAAAGTTAAATATACTCATAATTTGAATTTACATCTTGTTGGCATCAATGGAAAGGTAATTTAAATGCCGTTTGAATGATACAATACATTTCTTAACCCATTCAGTACTTATTGAAAAGGACGAATTTGTGTGAAAATGTCCTTTTTGAAATTTTTTCCTCGACTTGAAAACTTAAATTTTTTGATGCAAAAAGTTTCTTCATACAAAAATAATAGTAACTGCAAAAAGAATTTTTCAAAAATCATTTTGCTTATATTTTTTATGATTTTTTGAAGGTGACAATGTCGGAAAAAATTTGTATGAAAAAGAGAAAAATATGGCTCAAGTGCATGTTTCTAAGCAAACTTCTGACTGAAATCATTCTACCCCCTGCAAGGGTATAAAGTTTGGGAACCATACAACATACTTACCCACAACATAAATAACAGATTCCGTCCTTCGGAAAATGTATGCAAAGAAGACGCTTAAGTCAACATAATTATTTTAGACAGCGCAAAACTTACCATCCCACAAGCCTCAACAGTTTTAAGGCCTCAAAGGGTTCGGTGGTGGAACAAAAAACTTAAACAGCAAAAAAAAAATCTTGAAAACACTTAGCCGGAACCTAGCTCTTGTAAATATCTTAAACTACAGACGAACAAAGTATAAACTAAAAAAACTAAAACTTTTACATCAACCATTCAACCTTCAACCCCTTCATCTAAAATATGGACTTCTGCGGACTTAACTTCTGCGGACTTAACTCAGTTAAGCAAATTTAAGATATAGCCAACCCAGACAATGATGAAACCTCTACCAGAAAACATCTTTCGAAACATTTCTCAGACCTCTCAGGCGACTGGAACTTTTCAGCGGTGTTTAAAAGCAATAAATATAGTAAGGAGTAACACAGTAATCTACACTCCTCCCTTACAGTTTATACCATAGAAACCATAACAAGTCTCGAACTTGCTTCAGAATTACAAACACTGAAAGGTTCTAAAAAGAAAATCTTACCAAATGATTAAAATTAGTTCCGTACAACAAAAAACAGAATTACAGACTTACTCAACAAAGTTTTTGACCGTCACATACCGCAAGCCTACAAAACAAGTGTAATCAAACCAATTCTCAAGCAAAAATCGATAAAACCAAAACCACATTTTAGAGACCCATGTCCCTCTACTGTTGCCTAGCAAAAGCAATACATAAAACCATATCCAAACAACTTCGATGTCTTGCAACCCAAAACCACTTATTTAAAAAAAAACTTATTGGGCTTCAAAAAAGGAGAATTGAGTTCAGACAGTCTACTCTACGTAGACTCATATAAAAGTAATTTCCATGAATTGAAAACATGTCCAAAAATAATAAATTGGACTAGAAACTTTATGCCAAACAGATTTAAAGTTGTCCGCGATTGCCCTTACACATCGAACCCACAACCCTTATCCAATGGAATTTGTATAGGATCACCAATTTCAGTTATATTGTTCCTTATAGCATTTATTAAGCTTTCAGACATTATATCTTTACAGAAAGAAACTAAATCGCCGAAACGACGATGACTATATTCTTATAATAAATTTTAACAAATATAGAAAAAATTGGATTTTTTTTTAATTTTTATGTGCCTTATTTAGTTGAGATAAGAGTTATTATATGAATAAAAAAGTTAGAAATAACTCCTATATTTTAGGGACAACGTACAAATTTGAAAATAACACTTATTCTCAAGGTTATCATAAAGCTCAGCATTAACCGTTAATCTAAATCTAACAAAAACACCTCCTAACGAGTTAAAAATCTAGTGACGATAGGACCTTCAGCCAACAAAAGTTCTGATATTAACTTTTGTGACGAAATTTCTCAATTTTTTTTACATCCAGCACGCTTTATCAAAATCGTACAAAAATAGCAGCGTGCCGAATGTAAAAAAAACAAGGGAGAACGCTATAGTCGAGTACCTCGACTATCAGATACCCGTTACTCAGCTTAAGCGACCAAAGGGAAATGGAGATATGCAAGCAGCAAAGCGAGATTTAAATGCGCCACCTACCGGCGGAAGACAGATTTAAGCGTTGTGTGCGTTAGGGTAGGCGTGACAAATTCATTGTTCAATAGAATAAGTTAGCCGCGCACTTTGCTCTTTCTGAGCGCCGGCAGTGCTTTTCTCTTTGCCGCTAAGTTCGGCCGGCAACTATTTACATACACACACATACACGCGTAAAAACATTTCGCACTGTCTGGCTCTGACGTCATAGCTTTTTTTCTTGGGAGGTTTGTGGGCGTTAGAGTGGGCGTAGAAAAAATTTTTTTGGGTCAATCGATAGGTATGGACAAGACTAATACATTTCAGTTAAAATTTTCTATCTAACATCAAAACTGTAGGAGCCACAGTTTTGGGCGGTTTGTGGGCGTTAGAGTGGGCGTGGCACTCTACTGAAACAAACTTGCGCTGCGTAAGAAGCTCAGGAATCTGCTCGCCCAATCTCAATAGCCTAGCTCTCATAGTTTCCGAGATCTCAGCGTTCATCCGGACAGACGGACAGACGGACAGACGGACAGACGGAGAGACGGACATGGCTAGATCGACTCGGCTAGTGATCCTGATCAAGAATATATATACTTTTTGGGGTCGGAAACGCTTCCTTCTGCCTGTTACATACTTTCCGACGAATCTAGTATACCCTTTTACTCTACGAGTAACGGGTATAATTACGAGTTATACTCTAGTTTAAGGTCCTCATCCCCAAAATTCGCGAAAAAATTATCCTCGACGGACCGCGAATTCTTAAGAATTTACATGAAGAAATAAAGGCGTCGTCTGCCATGGTTCTCTTGTAATCGAACTTCAAAATTACGTGTTTCGCTATAAGAATCAAGTAGCCATTTCCACTACTTGCCATACAAAATATAGTCATTTTAATGATTTTTTGATAAAAATCATGTAGGCTTTTGAATTTTTGTAACGCAACAACAAAATGTCTCTGTTCGAGTCGTGCAACGTTACTTTCCGGAGTTTCCTTCCTAAAGAAACACAAGTCCCACACCACATTAATTCACGGCATCTTCACAGCGATGGACAATTTATACAATCCTTAGATATAATTATTTGGTGTAATAAAACTTTTTTTTTAATTTATGCCTAATTTGTTTTCACGAATTCTTTTCTTTTTTTAAACATACATCAAATATATTCTCATATTTATTCATTTAGGATCCAGCCGATGAAGACGTTGAAAGTAATTAATTAAATTCTTTGATTCCCGATATGATATGGAGGTGCGGAAAAATGTTAATGATTAAATTAAAAACCATACAAATTAGATAGTGTATTATTTAATGCTTTACAGATTTTAATTAAATTTGTCTGCAATCACGACTTTTTCATAAAACGCGGTCCATGGACTATGTTGGCTCCTATAAGTCAAC
This sequence comes from Drosophila subpulchrella, assembly GCF_014743375.2. Taxonomy (NCBI): domain Eukaryota; kingdom Metazoa; phylum Arthropoda; class Insecta; order Diptera; family Drosophilidae; genus Drosophila; species Drosophila subpulchrella. The sequence continues at coordinate 98,454 of NW_023665652.1, forward strand.
AACCGCGATTTCTTCAGACTCGCTTTGAAAAGTTGGTCATCGATGGTCACGCGAATTCTTAAGGAATCGCGGTCCATCGCGGGTGTGGGGCCTGGCCTGCTACAAAAACCATTACATATTTTTGTCACATTATTTAGAATGCTTTTTATTTTGACAAGGGATAAAAAGCCCTTATGTTTTTTATAACAAAACACTCAAAATCATAGAAGAGGCTTCTTTATTTTTAAAGCAAAACACGTATCTTTGAAATTCGATTACAAGAGAACCATAGCAGACCGCGCCTTTATTTCTTCATGTAATTTCTTAAGAATTCGGTCCGTCGAGGATAATTTTTTCAGTTTAACCCTAGCGAACTTATACATTTTATGTGCTTAACTTTACTTAAATTCTTAGTTAACACATCTGAAATCATATCTTCGGTTGGTACATATTCAATATCAATGACTTTCTTATATAAATCTCTTATATATTTATACTTAATATCTATATGTTTACATCTAGCATGAAAATAGCATTCTTAGCTAGACATTGAGCGCTCTGATTGTCACTGTAGATCATCAATGTTGACGCCGTCTTAAAAGAAATTTCAGATATTATTTTCTGGACGTAAGCAGCCTCCTTAGCTGACGTTGAAAACGCTACATACTCTGCCTCCGTGCTACTGAGTGCTAAGATGCTCTGTTTCTTTGACTCCCACGAAAGCGCTGCTCCAGCCATGAAGAACGCCCAACCGCTGAATGATTTGCGGTCAATGCTCTCTCCTGCCCAATCGGCATCGACATAGCAGTGAACAGGCATACCAGATCGAGCATAATGCAAATGCAAGCCCGAAGTTCCTTTTAGGTAGCGAAGGACTCTCTTAGCAGCCAACTCTGTGCCAACTTTGCCACGGAATGTACAATGTCTGGTCTTATGGTCATGGCTAAGTACAGCAATGATCCAATAAGCGATTGATACTGCTGTTGGTTAGCTCTTGGGCAGTCATCCACCATACACAGGATCTGATAACCAACCTCTAAAGGTGTGGCGTTCGGCTTACAGTCTTCCATGCCATATTCTCGTAACAGCCCGTCGATATACTGCTTATGACCAATCGTCACGCTGCCCGTCTCTCTATTCCGTTCGATTTCCATGCCTAAGGAATGGTTCAGCTCTCCGCCATCTACTACATCAAATTTCTGTGTGATTTGAAGTTTAATGTTGACATGGTCTTCTTTTCTGGAACAAGAAATAATTAGATCATCAACATATACAACAATAATGCTAAGATTTCCGCCAATTTTCGTGGTGTAAATGCATGGCTCACTAGGGCACTGGACAAAACCAATATGCTAAAGAGTACTATCCAATTTCTGGTTCAATTCCCGTCCACTCTGCTTCAGACCGTACAACGATTTGTGCAACCTCAGCCCTCGTTTTGGATACGCTGTGTCCACGAATCCCTCAGGCTGCCGCATGTATACTACATCTTGTAGGTCTTGTGGTGTATAAACATTTTATTTTCGACAGCCAGTGCAATCACCAATCGAATGGAAGAATACAGTGCCACGGGGGAAAATGTTTTTGTGTAATTCACTCCGTACTCCTGTCCATAACCTTTTGCGACTAAGCGAGCCTTGAATCGTTCCACGTAGCCATACTTGTCACCCTTGATGGCAAAGACCCATTTGCTCCCAAATGGTTCTTTCGCCAGCAGGAAGATCAAAAAGACTCCATGTTTGGCTGGACTGTAGTTGAGAATACTCCTTCTGCATCGCATCCTTCCATTCTTCTGTATGTTCCATGCTCAGCGCCTCCTTGACTCCGCTCCGCACTTGTATGTTGTATTCCTTACGTGGTCGTCCTGGCTTTCCCGTACGGATTAACTTGGGCCTCCCTGGGCCTCTCTGGATTCGGTTGACGTTCTCAACTAACTCGTCTTCATCATCATTGGCCCCTGACTGTTTATCCCTTTCTATATCTTCGTTATTTTTATCTTGCTCACCATGTCTGCATATTCTATTTGTTTGAGTTCTCTGTCCACTCTACGGACGATATATCCTCGTTCTTCATCATATCGTGCTCAAGGAACACAGCATCCCTGGCTTCCTTGATAGTTTGCGTATCAGGACTGAAGAGCCTATATGCTTTGGCAGTTTCTGAGTAACCAACCAAGACATGCTCTATCCCTTTCTGGGAAAATTATCCTTTCCTTGTATTGTCTAGAACTACGGCCTTTGTACCAAAAACTTTCAGGTGGGACCCTGCGGGTTTTTTCCCAAACCATGCTTCTTACGGAGTCATATCTGGTAATGTAGACGTTTCAGACCTGTTTCTAAAGTGAATCGCTGTCATTATCGCTTCCCCCCATAGTGATTTATCAGCACTGAAATGAACCATCATGCTTCTTGCCATTTCCACTAGCGTCCTATTGGCATCCTCAGCAACGCCGTTTTGCTGCGGAGTATGGGGAACACTAAGCTGTCTCTTAATCCCATGACTTTTAAAAAAAAATTTCAAACGCACCGTTGATGTACTCTCTACCATTATCGCTCCGAATGGCTTTAATCTGCTGTTGTCGATAAATGTAGCAAAATATCGCGCTCCTCCTTTAGAAACAGTACTCATAGGACGGCATACGTCCGTATGAATCAGACCTAACACTTTACTCGAACGATTTTCCGACATTTTTAGGAACTGTTTTACTCAAATCTTGCTTTTCGCACACGTCTTGCAAGAAAAGTCATTTATGTTACCGGTTACTTCATCCAGACCTTACACTTATTCTTTTCGAATCATCGTTTTTAAACTTTGGAAATTCAAAGGTCCGAATCTAGTGTGCCACGTTATTACTTCGTTGCTTTTGACACGGAAATAAAGATTTTTTACGAACAACACATCAACCAATTCAATGTTTTTTTTTTTGCCAATATAGTTTCACTGTTCCAATGCCTTCAGCTTCAATGTAATTTTCTCCAACTAGCATTATTTTTTCTTTATGTTCACGGATATTCGGCCAAAGAGCTAGTGGGATGGCTCTGAGGGCGCCGAGCTGAAGGCTACCGAACGGGTCGCAGGTTGCGGATAGCGAGCGCCCTGGTTCTCCAGGGTAGCTACGAATAAGCGTGGAAGTTGGACACGGCCCGGCTACCGCCAAGCCCCCAACACGAAGCGCAAATAAGTAGCCCCGGACAGTCAGCGGGTATCTGCGCCGTAGCAGTACCGACGTCGCGCTTGTGCTGCCGCCTCCGACAAATAGCTCACACACACCCCTTCCCACACTCTTTGAACCTACCTCTCCCCTACCCACACAACTCATCTCACCCCGGGCTGGACTAAGGTGTCACTCGTACCGTGCCGAGAGTCAATCTGGCTGGGAGCCCGAGTCATCAAATAACTCAGTCTCAAACGGTGAGCTCAGGCAAGTGGCGACCGCCTATTCTAAGTCAGCCTTACCCGGGTACGGCGGATCTCTGCCCGGGTGGACCTGTCCTTTCTCCGCAGCTCGTGGGATTTAACATGGAGAACTCAACTAACACTAAACAAACAGACTGCACAAAACGAGAGCCCGACACTCTTATAAAGTCGGAAGTCGTAACCAACGACGAAAGAAAGAGCAAGATCACGGCTCTGACTACCCCAGTCCACGTGACGTCTACCCCTGCCAAGGCCAGCGAACAACGCAGCCGGCTAAGCCCAACTCGCCATAGCGACAAGCCCAAGCCTCCCACCAGCGTAGGTGTGGCTAACCAGCCACTCCAACCTGAGGGGAGCGCCAAAGCCGGTCTCGTGGTGAGTACCAGGGCAAAGGAGTTCAAGAGGGTTCCACCTAACCAGGCTGGACCTCTTGAAAGAAAGAAGGCTTTTAGGATCCTCAAACGGCTGGCCACCAATCCGATACGTGAGGATCAGACTTCGAAATTGGATTACCAGAAAATCCAAGAGGACATAGCCTGGGCGAAGGCAGTTATCCCAGATTTCGACATCGCTATGACTACCAGCAACAAGCGTGAGAGGTCGATGGAGTCAGCTCAACCAGCGAGCAAGAAGGCCAAAGTAACCAACCGCGGCACATGGTCGAGATCCTTTGCGGAAGTGGTAAAGGATCGGAAGATCATTGGAGTCATCGACCAGAGCGATGAAGGCGGAAGGATCCCAAGAAACCATTGGGGTCTGGTTAGACGGGCCCTTGCGACAGTGGCCTTGAAAGTGCTGGACGAAAACCCAGGACCGCCACCCGATTGCACAGATGCAGGGTGGTACCAGGGCAACGTAAAGTTGATCGCCTGCGAAGACGAGAGATCGGCAGCACTCTACAAGGCTGCAATTGACAAAGTCGGCGAGGTCTACCCCGGGGCCAAGCTGGCAGTTTGTGAGGCTGCAGACATCCCGTCTCGACCGAGAGCGAGGGTGTGGCTGCCGTCTGAACCATCGGAACCAGAGGCTATACTCAGCCTGCTGACCAGGTTCAACCCAAAACTTCCAACAGACGGTTGGAAGGTGGTCAAGGTGGAGAAGACCGAGCGAGTCACCATGAGCGTGGTCATCCTCCTAAACCAGGCATGCTTGGAACCCCTCGCAGCCCAGCAGCACAGAGTGAACTACGGGTTCGATAAGGTGCAGCTTCGTATTTATGACACAGACAAGATAGCGGCAGACAACCTGGCTGCCTGTGCGTCGTACGAACCCCCGAGCGACGACGAACCAGATCACGAGGAGGCCACCCTCACCGGCTACGTGTCAACCGACTCGGAGCTGACGGAGAGCCTGAAACAGCTGTGCACCCAGGACACAGCCCGACCAGGGCGCTCTGTCCTCCAGGACATAGCGGAGGAAGCGGAGGGAACCCAGCCCGACCCCAGTCCCAAAGATGGTGCAGTTTCTGCAAATTAATCTGCACCACAGCAAGGCAGCATCCGCTGCCCTCCTCACCCGCCTGGCAACAGGCAACATAGACGTAGTCCTCATTCAAGAGCCATGGATTGTTGGTAACAACATCTGTGGCTTATCAACCCCCCTATACAAGCTTTTTTACACCAAGGACAAGGGTAAAACCAGAACCTGCATTCTTACAAAAACACACTTTAACACATTTCTTATTCCACAGTTTAGCGAAGGCGACCTTACCACGGTCAGGCTGGAGCTAAGCGAACACACCCATCACACCATAGCATCATTCTATCTGGCTCACGACCACGAAGGGCCACTACCAAACACCACTACACAACAACTCATACACACTCACTCATCTAAGGAACTCATCCTGGGTGGGGACGCTAACTCTCACCACACACAATGGGGAAGTACAAACACCAACGAAAGGGGTGAGTTACTCTACGATTATCTCCTTCAATCAAATCTATTCATCTGCAACAAAGGTAATGACCCAACTTTCATCACTAGAAATAGGAGGGAAGTACTAGACATTACTCTAATATCTGATCCCCTACTTAACCAACTGGAAACGTGGAAGGTGGGGATCGAACACTCATTCTCAGACCACCGGTACATAGAATTTACAATAAGTCTAGACCATCCTCCAGCCGAGAACATCACTAATCTAAGATTAACCAACTGGGGATACTACAAAAATCTCCTCAGCAGGAACCTACTCGCTCCCCCGACACGCATACACAACCGTCAAGAATTAGATAACCTAGTTAACACTTTTACCGATATCTGCGGGGAGGCCTTAAAAAGGGCTTGCCCAAGTAGAACAGGCAAAACAAAGCACAAACCCCCATGGTGGAACCCAACCCTGGCGAACCTTAGAAGAGAGTGTAGAACTTACTTCAATAAAGCTAAATATAACAATAGCGAATCCTCCTGGAATCTATATCATTCAAAACTAAGCCTATACAAAAAGGAAATAAGAATATCAAAACGAAGAGCCTGGGCTAATTTCTGCAGTAGCATAGAATCTACTGCGGAGGCATCCAGACTCAGAAGAATTCTAGCTAAAGCTCCAGCTACCATTGGCTATCTTAAAACCAATGATGATGGCTGGACGGAAAACAGTCAGGAAACCCTTGAACTGCTGTTAGACACACACTTCCCTAACAATACCCAGGTAGTGGAGGACCTCCACATAGAGGAGAATCTAGACGACCAGAGTATTGCCAACATTTCAAACCCTGACCGCATTCAGTGGGCTGTTAACTCTTTCAAGCCCTTCAAATCACCTGGCCCAGATGGGTTCTTCCCGGCCCAGCTACAACGGACATTAGATATGTCCCTTCCCTGGCTGACAGCCATCTTCCACGGCTGCCTTGCTCTAAACCATATTCCAACAAGGTGGCTGGACGTTAAGGTAATTTTTATACCGAAAGCCGGCAAGCCCTCCCACACCAACCCAAAGGACTTCCGCCCGATCAGTCTCTCTTCCTTCTTGTTGAAGACCCTGGAAAGGCTAATTGACACCCATATCAGACTAACCATCGACCATAGCCTACTCTCTGACGCACAGCATGCGTACCGTAAGGGTAGATCAACCGATACCGCCCTCCACCCTCTAGTGTACAGTATAGAACGAGGCTTCCACAATAAGGAATACTCTCTTGCAGCGTTTCTAGACATAGAAGGCGCCTTCAACAACGTCACCCCAACGGCGATCACTGGTGCTCTGACTGAACTGGGCATTGAGCGGCCCATAGTGGGACTCATACACACCATGCTAACCAGCAGGGTAGTGCACTCCACTATGGGATCGGCCCTCTCGACCAGGAATGTCAGTAGAGGAACCCCACAAGGGGGAGTACTCTCACCTCTTCTATGGGTTTTGGTGGTCAACAAACTGCTATCACTTCTAGAAGAGGCGGGCACAAAAGTGGTAGCCTACGCGGATGACGTGGTTATCCTACTGCAGGGCAAATTCCCGCAAACCCTTTGTAATCTGATGGAGACAGCCCTATCCACCCTTTCCCGGTGGACGGCTGGCTGTGGACTGGGAGTTAACCCGGAAAAGACCGAACTAGTTCTCTTTACAAGGAAGTACAAGATACCAATTCTAGTTCCCCCAAAACTACACCAAACGCGCCTAACCTTCAGCAACCAAGCAAAGTACCTAGGTGTCATTCTTGACAAAAAGCTCCTCTGGACTGACAACATCCTAGATCGCACACGCAAAGCGGCCATAGCCCTCTTCACTTGTAAAAAAGCCATAGGGAGGAAGTGGGGTTTCTCCCCCATGATAGTTCACTGGCTATAAACTGCAATAGTCAGGCCCATTCTCCTCTACGGAAACATCGTTTGGTGGCCTTCTCTAGATAAGAACTGCAACCTCCGGATCCTTCACAAGATCCAAAGGAGCGCAGAGCTCTGCATCAGTGGGGCGCTGCGCACTACCGCCACTGAGGCTCTAAACACAATTCTCGATCTCCAACCCCTGGACCTACTTGCCAAAAGCTGGGCATCTGCAACAGCGCTGAGGCTCCGTGAAGCAGCGGCATGGACAACGGGCTCCACGGGTCACTCCATTATCCTATCAAAACATTCACCCCTACCACGTTATACAGACTACGTCCCACCCATAGTCAACTTCGAAAGAAGATACAAAATTCATATACCCACCCGTTCAGACTGGGACAACCTCCCACATCAATTCGTAAACGCCGTCAACATATACACGGACGGCTCCAAGTTTAACTCCCAAACAGGTGGGGGAGTCTTCTCCCCCGAATTAGACATAAAAGTCTCATTCCGCCTACCAGACCACTGTAGTGTTTTCCAAGCGGAAGTGATGGCAATTCAGGAAGCCACTACCCACCTGAACACGTCTGTACATAAGGACAGTGATATCTTCATATTCTCGGATAGTCAAGCTGCCCTCAGGGCCCTCGACTCCTACACAACGAGCTCAAAAACAATCTCTGAATGCCGCAAATCTCTTAACGAGATGGCCACTCATCTGAGAATCAACCTCATCTGGGTGCCTGGGCACCGCAACATTGAGGGCAACTGCATAGCAGACGAGCTGGCAAGACAGGGGACAACCGCCGATATCCTTCGTGATAAGGACACGGTAGGGATGCCCATGGCTACCTGCAAGCTCCATCTCAGGCAGAGATTGTATACTCTTTCCAACAACCGTTGGAACTCAATCTCAACATGCCACAATTCTAGACTCACATGGCCAAACTATAACACGAAAAGAACAAAAACTCTCCTACAATGTAGTAGGGAGGACATCTCCACTCTCCTAAATGCCCTCACGGGCCACTGTCTTATAGGGACTCATGCGATAAGGCTGGGTTTAAGTAACCACGACTTCTGCCGCAGCTGCAAGGAGATAGACGAAGAGGAGAGCATCGAACACCTCCTATGCTTCTGCCCAGCGCATAACCTAAAGCGCTTTCAAACCCTAGGTAGCTACACACTTCCGAACCTTGCGGCCATTCAGGACGTAAGCATTCAAAAATTACTATGCTTCTTAAGAAGAACAGAATACTTCGAGAAGGCAGAAAACCCATGAGCTAGGGAAACGGATCTTTCAGAGATCATGTGGTATCACAAGGGGCCCATTGTGGCCTAAGTGAGGGGACTAATATTTAGTCTCCAACCACTCCTACCTAACCTAACCTAACCATGTTCACGGATTGAAACAAATAATGATTTGTTTGCACATAAATGGGCTGTTGCCCCACTGACCACGCACCAAATATTTTCCGTTAGTCCTACTTGATCTGCTGCTGCAGCGAAAACGGAGTAAGATTTTTTGTTCTCTTCGCGTTTCTTTTCTTTATTGCTGTCTTTTTCCGATCTTGCGAGTTTCTCTTTTGAGTTGCACTTTGCCGAAACATGTCCATGACGAACGCAGTTCCAGCATTCCACATTTCTCATGTCTTTCTTATACTTGTCTATTCCTTTTTCGGCGCGCGACGCGTGCATCTTCTGTTCCGTTCCATTGTCACTCACTTTTCGTCGTTCTCCCTCTTCCAGTAATTTTATTTTTAGAGAACTCAAGGAAGGCAAAGAATTACGCATTTCAATAGCGACTACGAAATTTTCGTACAAATCACATAGTTGAATTATTACAAGAATTTCATCTGGCACTGTTTGATCAATTTCTTGTAGTTTTATTGTGAACTCATTTTGTTCATTTTACTGAAACACCACCGAATCTCTAAATATTTAATCTCTTCGATTATTACGCGCAAGTTTTATAGCTTGCTGAGCCCATAACCTATTCGGTTTGACGATTAATTAGAGACTAAACGAAAAAATGCTGTACGCAGGCAGAACAATAACTTAAAGAGAAAGAAAAAAAAAGCACCGTTACTTTCGTGCAAAAACCAAAGAAGAATAAGATATACAGTGGTGCATATACTTAAATTTTCAGCATATGCAATACTTTGAGGTCTTGCAAAATCTTTTGATTGTTGTACCACTAGTTATGATCGGACCATCACAGCAGTTATGCAGTGGGCCTCGTCAGAAAGTAGACTACCGTACAGTGATGTTTGAAAAGAGTTCATTTTAGTTTTCGTCAGAAGTTTTTTACGCAGAGAAGGAATTAAAGTCGTTTCGATAGGCGTATGAAGAATTTCGAAATTCCTTTTTAGGTTATATCAAACAAAAACACCTCTTAGCGAGGTAGAAAGTAGTGGCGAACGCGCCTTTAACAAACATTTCTGATATCAACAATTGTGACGTAAAATAATATTACATTCGATAAAATAAATAAACTATATTAAATTTGTTTGATATCAGAAGTTTTTTTTTGCTCAAGAGCTTAAGTACCCCAATACCATGACTAGGAGTCGTCTCCATATGGCTTGGCTATAGAAAAACCAAACACCCAGATTCGACCCCTAATCTTAGCTGAACGCCACCTTAAATTAGGCACAACAAGTTTTATCGCTTCAATTACCTATTTTAATAGCACAAGTTTGGAATCTCAAGGGCTGTATAGTTTCAGATTCCAAGAGAAATCTGTCGTGGAAGGTGGGGATCGAACACTCATTCTCAGACCACCGGTACATAGAATTTACAATAAGTCTAGACCATCCTCCAGCCGAGAACATCACTAATCTAAGATTAACCAACTGGGGATACTACAAAAATCTCCTCAGCAGGAACCTACTCGCTCCCCCGACACGCATACACAACCGTCAAGAATTAGATAACCTAGTTAACACTTTTACCGATATCTGCGGGGAGGCCTTAAAAAGGGCTTGCCCAAGTAGAACAGGCAAAACAAAGCACAAACCCCCATGGTGGAACCCAACCCTGGCGAACCTTAAAAGAGAGTGTAGAACTTACTTCAATTAAGCTAAATATAACAATAGCGAATCCTCCTGGAATCTATATCATTCAAAACTAAGCCTATACAAAAAGGAAATAAGAATATCAAAACGAAGAGCCTGGGCTAATTTCTGCAGTAGCATAGAATCTACTGCGGAGGCATCCAGACTCAGAAGAATTCTAGCTAAAGCTCCAGCTACCATTGGCTATCTTAAAACCAATGATGATGGCTGGACGGAAAACAGTCAGGAAACCCTTGAACTGCTGTTAGACACACACTTCCCTAACAATACCCAGGTAGTGGAGGACCTCCACATAGAGGAGAATCTAGACGACCAGAGTATTGCCAACATTTCAAACCCTGACCGCATTCAGTGGGCTGTTAACTCTTTCAAGCCCTTCAAATCACCTGGCCCAGATGGGTTCTTCCCGGCCCAGCTACAACGGACATTAGATATGTCCCTTCCCTGGCTGACAGCCATCTTCCACGGCTGCCTTGCTCTAAACCATATTCCAACAAGGTGGCTGGACGTTAAGGTAATTTTTATACCGAAAGCCGGCAAGCCCTCCCACACCAACCCAAAGGACTTCCGCCCGATCAGTCTCTCTTCCTTCTTGTTGAAGACCCTGGAAAGGCTAATTGACACCCATATCAGACTAACCATCGACCATAGCCTACTCTCTGACGCACAGCATGCGTACCGTAAGGGTAGATCAACCGATACCGCCCTCCACCCTCTAGTGTACAGTATAGAACGAGGCTTCCACAATAAGGAATACTCTCTTGCAGCGTTTCTAGACATAGAAGGCGCCTTCAACAACGTCACCCCAACGGCGATCACTGGTGCTCTGACTGAACTGGGCATTGAGCGGCCCATAGTGGGACTCATACACACCATGCTAACCAGCAGGGTAGTGCACTCCACTATGGGATCGGCCCTCTCGACCAGGAATGTCAGTAGAGGAACCCCACAAGGGGGAGTACTCTCACCTCTTCTATGGGTTTTGGTGGTCAACAAACTGCTATCACTTCTAGAAGAGGCGGGCACAAAAGTGGTAGCCTACGCGGATGACGTGGTTATCCTACTGCAGGGCAAATTCCCGCAAACCCTTTGTAATCTGATGGAGACAGCCCTATCCACCCTTTCCCGGTGGACGGCTGGCTGTGAACTGGGAGTTAACCCGGAAAAGACCGAACTAGTTCTCTTTACAAGGAAGTACAAGATACCAATTCTAGTTCCCCCAAAACTACACCAAACGCGCCTAACCTTCAGCAACCAAGCAAAGTACCTAGGTGTCATTCTTGACAAAAAGCTCCTCTGGACTGACAACATCCTAGATCGCACACGCAAAGGAAGGAGGAAGTGGGGTTTCTCCCCCATGATAGTTCACTGGCTATATACTGCAATAGTCAGGCCCATTCTCCTCTACGGAAACATCGTTTGGTGGCCTTCTCTAGATAAGAACTGCAACCTCCGGATCCTTCACAAGATCCAAAAGAGCGCAGAGCTCTGCATCAGTGGGGCGCTGCGCACTACCGCCACTGAGGCTCTAAACACAATTCTCGATCTCCAACCCCTGGACCTACTTGCCAAAAGCTGGGCATCTGCAACAGCGCTGAGGCTCCGTGAAGCAGCGGCATGGACAACGGGCTCCACGGGTCACTCCATTATCCTATCAAAACATTCACCCCTACCACGTTATACAGACTACGTCCCACCCATAGTCAACTTCGAAAGAAGATACAAAATTCATATACCCACCCGTTCAGACTGGGACAACCTCCCACATCAATTCGTAAACGCCGTCAACATATACACGGACGGCTCCAAGTTTAACTCCCAAACAGGTGGGGGAGTCTTCTCCCCCGAATTAGACATAAAAGTCTCATTCCGCCTACCAGACCACTGTAGTGTTTTCCAAGCGGAAGTGATGGCAATTCAGGAAGCCACTACCCACCTGAACACGTCTGTACATAAGGACAGTGATATCTTCATATTCTCGGATAGTCAAGCTGCCCTCAGGGCCCTCGACTCCTACACAACGAGCTCAAAAACAATCTCTGAATGCCGCAAATCTCTTAACGAGATGGCCACTCATCTGAGAATCAACCTCATCTGGGTGCCTGGGCACCGCAACATTGAGGGCAACTGCATAGCAGACGAGCTGGCAAGACAGGGGACAACCGCCGATATCCTTCGTGATAAGGACACGGTAGGGATGCCCATGGCTACCTGCAAGCTCCATCTCAGGCAGAGATTGTATACTCTTTCCAACAACCGTTGGAACTCAATCTCAACATGCCACAATTCTAGACTCACATGGCCAAACTATAACACGAAAAGAACAAAAACTCTCCTACAATGTAGTAGGGAGGACATCTCCACTCTCCTAAATGCCCTCACGGGCCACTGTCTTATAGGGACTCATGCGATAAGGCTGGGTTTAAGTAACCACGACTTCTGCCGCAGCTGCAAGGAGATAGACGAAGAGGAGAGCATCGAACACCTCCTATGCTTCTGCCCAGCGCATAACCTAAAGCGCTTTCAAACCCTAGGTAGCTACACACTTCCGAACCTTGCGGCCATTCAGGACGTAAGCATTCAAAAACAAGGGAGAACGCTATAGTCGAGTACCTCGACTATCAGATACCCGTTACTCAGCTTAAGCGACCAAAGGGAAATGGAGATATGCAAGCAGCAAAGTGAGATTTAAATGCGCCACCTACCGGCGGAAGACAGATTTAAGCGTTGTGTGCGTTAGGGTAGGCGTGACAAATTCATTGTTCAATAGAATAAGTTAGCCGCGCACTTTGCTCTTTCTGAGCGCCGGCAGTGCTTTTCTCTTTGCCGCTAAGTTCGGCCGGCAACTATTTACATACACACACATACACGCGTAAAAACATTTCGCACTGTCTGGCTCTGACGTCATAGCTTTTTTTCTTGGGAGGTTTGTGGGCGTTAGAGTGGGCGTAGAAAAAATTTTTGGGTCAATCGATAGGTATGGACAAGACTAATACATTTCAGTTAAAATTTTCTATCTAACATCAAAACTGTAGGAGCCACAGTTTTGGGCGGTTTGTGGGCGTTAGAGTGGGCGTGGCACTCTACTGAAACAAACTTGCGCTGCGTAAGAAGCTCAGGAATCTGCTCGCCAAATCTCAATAGCCTAGCTCTCATAGTTTCCGAGATCTCAGCGTTCATCCGGACAGACGGACAGACGGACAGACGGACAGACGGACAGACGGACAGACGGACATGGCTAGATCGACTCGGCTAGTGATCCTGATCAAGAATATATATACTTTTTGGGGTCGGAAACGCTTCCTTCTGCCTGTTACATACTTTCCGACGAATCTAGTATACCCTTTTACTCTACGAGTAACGGGTATAATTACTATGCTTCTTAAGAAGAACAGAATACTTCGAGAAGGCAGAAAACCCATGAGCTAGGGAAACGGATCTTTCAGAGATCATGTGGTATCACAAGGGCCCCATTGTGGCCTAAGTGAGGGGACTAATATTTAGTCTCCAACCACTCCTACCTAACCTAACCTAACCATGTTCACGGATTGAAACAAATAATGATTTGTTTGCACATAAATGGGCTGTTGCCCCACTGACCACGCACCAAATATTTTCCGTTAGTCCTACTTGATCTGCTGCTGCAGCGAAAACGGAGTAAGATTTTTTGTTCTCTTCGCGTTTCTTTTCTTTATTGCTGTCTTTTTCCGATCTTGCGAGTTTCTCTTTTGAGTTGCACTTTGCCGAAACATGTCCATGACGAACGCAGTTCCAGCATTCCACATTTCTCATGTCTTTCTTATACTTGTCTATTCCTTTTTCGGCGCGCGACGCGTGCATCTTCTGTTCCGTTCCATTGTCACTCACTTTTCGTCGTTCTCCCTCTTCCAGTAATTTTATTTTTAGAGAACTCAAGGAAGGCAAAGAATCACGCATTTCAATAGCGACTACGAAATTTTCGTACAAATCACATAGTTGAATTATTACAAGAATTTCATCTGGCACTGTTTGATCAATTTCTTGTAGTTTTATTGTGAACTCATTTTGTTCATTTTACTGAAACACCACCGAATCTCTAAATATTTAATCTCTTCGATTATTACGCGCAAGTTTTATAGCTTGCTGAGCCCATAACCTATTCGGTTTGACGATTAATTAGAGACTAAACGAAAAAATGCTGTACGCAGGCAGAACAATAACTTAAAGAGAAAGAAAAAAAAAGCACCGTTACTTTCGTGCAAAAACCAAAGAAGAATAAGATATACAGTGGTGCATATACTTAAATTTTCAGCATATGCAATACTTTGAGGTCTTGCAAAATCTTTTGATTGTTGTACCACTAGTTATGATCGGACCATCACAGCAGTTATGCAGTGGGCCTCGTCAGAAAGTAGACTACCGTACAGTGATGTTTGAAAAGAGTTCATTTTAGTTTTCGTCAGAAGTTTTTTACGCAGAGAAGGAATTAAAGTCGTTTCGATAGGCGTATGAAGAATTTCGAAATTCCTTTTTAGGTTATATCAAACAAAAACACCTCTTAGCGAGGTAGAAAGTAGTGGCGAACGCGCCTTTAACAAACATTTCTGATATCAACAATTGTGACGTAAAATAATATTACATTCGATAAAATAAATAAACTATATTAAATTTGTTTGATATCAGAAGTTTTTTTTTGCTCAAGAGCTTAAGTACCCCAATACCATGACTAGGAGTCGTCTCCATATGGCTTGGCTATAGAAAAACCAAACACCCAGATTCGACCCCTAATCTTAGTTGAACGCCACCTTAAATTAGGCACAACAAGTTTTATCGCTTCAATTACCTATTTTAATAGCACAAGTTTGGAATCTCAAGGGCTGTATAGTTTCAGATTCCAAGAGAAATCTGTCGTTTGTTACATATCCCGCCGAACTAGCGGGTTTTTCCAAAGTGGTAGAACAAATAGATAAAGTTTCCTATTTCGATTGGCTTCATGCAAGTAAAGGACCCTAAACCCATAACAGATTTTCCGTTTGAAAAAATCTAACAAGAATATTTTTCATCAAATTGGATTTTTTCTTGTTTATTCCAATAAGTATGAAATATTTCGTATACGGAGCTGAAACGATAATAATATCTTAATATCTTCCAAACGGTAATTTTTGGGGCAAAAAGTGTTATAAATCAAAAGTTAAGAAATCTCAAGGGCTATATGATTCGAAATTTAAAAAGAAATCGTTCGACTCAATTTCTTGTCATAACTCTAAATCTATTATATTCAGACAATTTTACTATATCAAGAGTATTTAGCAAATTAAATTATCTTTTCAGAGATATATAGCACGTTTTTGTAGCATTAGTTGTTTAGATACTATAAGCATTTTAAATCTGGCTATTTTTTGATTTTCCGCTAAACTAGCGGGTTTTTTCAAAAGTCGTAGAACAAAAGTTTTCTATTTCAAGCTACTTTATACACTTATTGGGTTTCCAAAATCCTAAAACTAAGATGGGATGCATACAAACCAACAAACAAAGGGACAAACATTTTCATTTTGGGAAGAAGAAGAAAATCTTGTTTTTTTAATTACTTTTGAACGGGACATCGGATTTCAACAAATGACGTGTCATTCGACGCGTATTCTTAGTAAGAATTAAACAAGCTAAACAGCCGGGGGCTTTTATTCCCACCGTATCCAGCAGCTCCAATTTTCTAAATTTTAACTTTTACACTTTCACCGCCTTTTCTCCCAAACAAATTTAACTTTCGAAAGTCTTGGTATCTTCTTAGTTTTTGCGATACCTTTCGATTGGTGTATCACTCGTTACGATCGAACCATAATGGCAGATTTTCAATTCTGCGGCTATATATAGTAGTTGTCTTCGCACGCTCTCTTGCGCGCTTCGTCACTACGTGATAGCACAAACCTGTAGCTTTAGTAGTTTACAAGTTACGGGTGTACCAAATATTGCTATTTCTAGCTGTTTTCTCGCCAAATTAGATAATTTTTCCTAAAAGTGGTAAAATTAAAGTTTCTTCTGTTAAGCTGTTTAACATCATCTTAAGTTTCCAGGAACTTTAAAAAGAGTTTGGATACGCACAAAAAAAGGCCAATGCGCAGGCAGTGTAAGATGTTCAAAACTGGTAAATGTGACCATTTTTGTTGATTAATAACTTTGACACAAGACTTTTTACAACAATGTGTCGTATGTCAAAAGTTGAGAAATCTCAAGGGCTATACACCTTAAAATTAGTTTTTCCGAAAGTGGTAGAACTAATTTTTCTAATATTTCAGGGCTCTAAAGTAACGTTTCGGGACAAGCTGACAAGCTGACAAACTAAAGTTTTCTTTTTTAGAAGTCCCCCAAAAACTTGTTTTGCTTATTACTTTTGAACGGAGCATCCGATTTTACAGATAAGGTGTCATTCAACGCATATTTTTAGTGACTGTGATTGCCGTCCAAAGTGATTTATAGTAACAAAATTCGGAGATAAACGTTATTGTCAGGAGTGCTAAGGAAATGCTGGGTAAAATTGGCGCCACTTTAGACATTTTTTGTATTCGTTACTAGTAGAGTATAAGGGTATATTGTATTCGGGGAAAAGTATGTAACAGGTAGAAGGAAGCGTTCTGACCACATAAAGTGTATATAAGGATCACTAGCCGACTCGATTTAGCCATGTGTGCTTGCCCGTCTGTCCCCGTCGAAGTCTGTGATCTCGGAAACTATAAGAGGTAGAGTGTTGAGATTTTAAGTGTAGATTCCTTAGCCTCGTACGCAACGCAAGTTTGTTACGCGAACATGCCACGCCCACTGACGCCTACATACCGCCCAAAACTGTGACTCCTACACTTAAAAAAAGTTTAAATGAAATGTATTGTCCTCGTCAATACGTATCGATTGATTTAAAAAAGTTTGGCACGCCCACTCTCACGCCCGCAAGCCGCCAAATCTGTCGCGCGGATAGATAAAAATTGTACCTGAATTGTATTAGTCTCCCAATACCTATCGCTTAACCTACAAAAGTTTGTCACGCCCACTAACGCCCATAACGCGTAAATCTGCCTGCTGCCCACATTTCAATATATTGAAATCGCTTATAGGTGGCGCTTTAAAATCTCGCTTTGCCGCTTATATAATACTGGGTATTCCCTAAACTGTTGAATTGCTGAATTGTTGAAAACTCAACAGAAAATTTCAGCAATTAAGGGAACGACCATAAAAGTTCCCTATTGAATTTTCAATTTTAAGATGTCAGCTGTTTGTCAGATTGTCAAATTGCCAGACTGTGTTTACCAAAGATTATGTTTAAAATTAAGCCCCGAGGCTGTTGAATTGCTGAAATTTCTGACAGTTGACTTTGTATGGAACAGCTGATTTACAGCTGATCAAAATTCAACAATTCAACAGTTTAGGGAATACCCTTTCTGAAATTTACAGTTATGTTCATTTTGTAATCGTTACTCCTCACCTTTCATTTATAATATAAAAGTAAGACAAAAACTGAAATATAAAAGTCGAGCAATAACAGTTATTTTTTATTATTATTATTATTTATTGTTTAGGCTTCCTAACGCTACAAGTTCTAAAACTTATAAATTACAGCGCTAGTCACAACTGGTAAACATATTTAAATTTGGACAAAATTGGTTCTTAAATCTAATGACATACATTGTTACATTTATTGTTGCACATTTAGATAAATAGAAATGAAGTTAAATCGAAATTGAAAAACTAAGGAAAAGGTTTTGGGGATAAGTCGCAATGTTAAAATAGGATAATATAACTTATAGTAGACTAGAACTGCTATTTTTTAGGTGTGAGAGAAGTTTTTTCTTAAATAGTGTTGCGCTCCTAGTTTCTTTTATGTAGTTGGGAAGCTCGTTCTAATCGCATTTATAAAAAATTGTCTATTTGAAAGCAGAAACGTGTGTCGGATGCAGATAATATTCTTTGTTCTTGTAGATCTGGAGAATTGTAATTTTTCAAATAAGTACGATGGCTTCCTGGTGTATATAACTTTGTGTAAAAAGATTATTGTTCTACTTTTCATATAATCTGCCAAGCCTATATCAAATATCTTGTAAGCAAGTTAAGTTCCATGGTCAGATCTATGCAAATTAAATATAAAACGCGCAATACTATTGTATGCTATTTTCAGCTTATGTTGACTTGCTATATCACAATTTGCATAGATCTCTAGACCATAAAAGAGTGTGGGTATTATACAAGACTTGGCAATTAGAAGACGCACACTAACAGGTAAGGAACATTTAACTAGTGACAAGGATCTTATTAGTCCGTATGTTTTGCCTACAGCTTTGTTTACGTGGTCATTCCAGTTCAAAATTCTATTAAATGTGATACCCAAATTATTGGCGGTTTCCACGTACTCAATTGGTGTTTTGTTAATCATCAAGGGGAATAGTTCAATATTGCATAATTTCTTCTTAAAAATGATTAAGCACTTTGATTTCAATGGATTGATGGCAAGACCGTTGTTTTTTGCCCATCCATTTACTCTTCCAAGCTCCATTCTACAAATATCTAAACATTCACTAATTCTGTTTAAGGGACGACTAACATACATCTGAACATCATCAGCATATAAATGGACATTACATTTCGACAGCACAGAAGGAAGATCATTTATATATAGTGTGAATAATAGTGGTCCAAGAACCGAACCCTGGGATACACCACGCTTCAGATAGGCAAGCGAAGAACAAATATTTGACGATACAACATATTGACGACGATTTTTAAGATACGAACACAAAAGTTTGACGGCAGTATTGGAGAAGAAATACACATTTTTGAGTTTTGAGCACAGGATATCATGATTTACTGTGTCGAATGCTTTGCTGTAGTCCAGCAATAGTAAGATGGTGACATACGAGTTGTCCGTCTGTTGACGAATATCTTCGGTTATTTTTAAGATGGCTGAAGTGCAGCTACGATTTTTTCTAAATCCAGTCATTTAAGAGGCTATTGACAGATATAAAATTATTTATTTGTGATGCGACAATATTTTTAAGCACCTTCGAGAGGTGCGGAAGAATAGATATCGGCCGGTGACCTTTGTTTGATTTTGGTATTGGGATAATTTTGGCGGTTTTCCAGCAATCAGGGAACGTAGACGTGGTAAGAGCCGTGTTAAATATATGCGTAAGGTAAGGGATAAGTTTAGGAAGTAGAATTTTTATAAATTTAGGATGAATATCGTCAGGTCCAATTGCGTTAGACTTAATTTTAAGAATATTATCTAAAACATCACATTGGTCAACACACATAAATCTAAACCTAGTATCACAGATGTTTTCAGGTACTGAATTCAGGTACGTGTTGGTTGTGACCTCAGGAACTTGGCATTCTGCTAATTTAAGGTTGAGTTCATCTATGTCAACATCTAGTTCCTGTGATGTCTTTTGTTTACCTATCCCTAGAGCAGTGGTCGGCACACACATACCATCACAAGTTTGCCTTGCATTAGTGTGAGTGTAAAAAACACGAAGTTGGCACGCAGCGCTCTGACGCCTGACGTTTCTCTGTTTTGCACTGAAATTCTCTGCCGCAGCAACAAAAAAGGGCGCCGAAGCTGAGAAAAAAAAAGACCCGAAGACCCATGCCGAAGTCATACGAACATCTACGTTATACGTGAGCGAGCAGAGGATGGGCAGAACACTTCCCTATGCTCACTAGATAGGCCGCTGCCGACCACTGCCCTAGAGCTTTAATCTGTTTCCATGTTTGACTCGAAGAGGTTGAGTTTTTAAATTTTTGGCTAAAAAAGTTTTATTTTGCAGAGTCGATCAGTTTGGTAACCGTTTTTCTCAGAGATACAAACATGCTGTGGTGTTGCGGTGTTTTGTATCTTTTCCACTTCTGGTATGCTTCATTACATTTTATAATTGCCAATTTTATATTATTGGTAAACCATGGGTTTTCGGACGATCGAATTGTTTTACTTTTAACTGCAACAAAACTATCGTATAAGTAGCTAATATTAAGTTGACGATCGACTGTTGGAAGACTGTAAATGTTGTTCCATACACACAGGTCAAATGCTTCGTTCAACAGTATGTAATTAATATTATTAAAATCACGATAAAATCCCTTCAGTTCCAAAAAAAAAGTTTCACTTGTGAATCACCTTGTGAATCCCGTGGGACATGTCCTCTTGCACAAGTGAAGAACAAGTGACGCTCCATATAGAAAATTGAATGGGATGTCCGCATTTTCACAAGTGAAAATTCAAATGAAATTTTTTCGAAGTCCCACGGGATTTCACTTGTTCCTTATACTCATTTTTCGTATGGCCTGTCACGTGCCGGTGACACGTCCCAAGTGAAATCACTTGTGAAAATCAGAATTTTTCCTATGAGGTTTCAATTATGAAAATGTAGAATTTAAAATACATACATATTTAATTTCATTTTAATTAGATGGTATTATTCAAATTTTCAACTTATGGACAATTATTGTTTCGGTTTTTTTGTAAGCTTATTTTTAACATTTGTCATCGCCGTTCTTCAACCTTTGTCCGGGTCCTCTGAATCCTTGGCCAACGCTCCTGAAAAAACATATGTTTAAAAAATGCGTTTTTTTTGTATATTTACCTTTTATAGCTGTGTTTAACCTTTTGCAGGATTTTTATTGTCACAAAACATTTCGTCATCTACTTTCGGCTAACGGAACCCATTGAATACCTTCAAAATATACGTTCTTTAAACTAAGATCAATGCACCACATCTTAAACTTAACTTAGCACTTACCTGACTTTATTATATTTACTTAACGAGACGACTAAAGTAACTCTGCTGCGCACAATTAAAATGGATGCTTCCCTTTCAATCACTTAAACAGAATGCACCAAGTCTTCTCAACCCTTTAATTGATTTCTTTTGTTTTCTCTTCGCTGTTGGCGCGTGCCACTGCACTTATACCCTTTCTAAGGCGAAATAGATCCGACTATATAATTTGTACTTCTTAAGTAAAAAATACAATACGAATTTTTTAAAAATGTTAATACTAGTACTAATAATGTTTTAAATATTGAAATCAATTTTAACGGACTAATTTTCTATAATTACACTAAAAAAATATATTTTAATAAAAATGTATAATAAGTAAACATAACATTATAAGTAAATCCAAATTACTTAATTTTACTATAATCAAATAATTTACTTTTATAAAACAATATAAGTTGTATATTTTCGATACACAATAATGCTCCTAAAATATTAGGGCATTAACATGTCGCTGCTTCACGAAAATTTTTTCGCCGAAATATTAGTCGCTAGCCGAACATAACGGAGAGACGCAAAAAAAAATAAGGGACCGGCCAAAATTTGTCTCTGCGAGCGCGGAGTGAAGGCAGATTATAAAACAAGAAAGAGAGGGAAATATCCGAATATCTGCATCTCTTTGTTGCACGATCGTTTTCGTGGGCAGTCTTCTACGCTGCGACTGCTCTGCTGACGTCAACAGCGGCGCAGCGTTTTAGACACAAAAAAAAAAACAAAACAAGGAAGAACGCTATAGTCGAGTACCTCGACTATCAGATACCCATTACTCAGCTAAAATGACCAAAGGAAAATGGAGATATGCAGCAAAGCGAGGTTGAAATGCGCCACCTACCGGCGGTAGACAGATTTAAGCGTTGTGGGCGTTAGAGTGGGCGTGGCAAAGTTTTTTTTGGATCAACCGATAGGTATTGACAAGACCAATACATTTCAGTTAAAATTTTTTATCTAGCATGAATATTGTGGGCACCACAGGCTTGGGCGGTTTGTGGGCGTTAGAGTGGGCGTGGCATATTCGCGTGACAAACTTGCGCTGCGCTCAAGCCTACGGAATCTAAATCTGAATTCCCATTTCTCTATCTTTGATATTTTCCGAGATATCTGCGTTCACATTTACGATTTTTTGAAGTTTGTGGGCGGTTTGTGGGCGTTCAAGTGGGCGTGGCAAACTGTTTTTTGGGTCAATCGATAGGTATTGATGAGAACAATACATTTCAATGAAAATTTTTATTCTAGCATGAAAACTGTAGGAGCCTCAGTTTTGGGCGGTTTGTGGGCGTTAGAGTGGGCGTGGCACTCTGCTGAAACAAACTTGCGCTGCGTAAGAAGCTCAGGAATCTGCACGCCTAATCTCAATAGCCTAGTTCTTATAGTTTCCAAGATCTCAGCGTTCATCCGGACGGACAGACAGACGGACAGACGGACAGACGGACAGACGGACAGACGGACATGGCTAGATCGACTCGGCTAGTGATCCCGATCAAGAATATATATACTTTATGGGGTCGGAAACGCTTCCTTCTGCCTGTTACATACTTTCCGACGAATCTAGTATACCCTTTTACTCTACGAGTAACGGGTATAAAAAGCTTTTTGCCTTGAGCCATATCACCGCGTCCCCACTGCAGAACTGAAGGGATATTGTATGGTCCGTGTAGTTTAGGTCAAAGTTATAGGTCAGGTATATAAGGTCATGTTTTGAAAAGGACGGAACGATTAGCTGATCATACAAACATATTTTATTAACATCACTCACATAAAACAAATCTAATAATGTGTTACGAGTTCTGCTGAAGTGGGTTGGAAATTAAAGATTCACTGGTTTCTCAATAATCGGGCTTTGTATTTAAAGAAAAATATATTCTATTGCACTGTTTATTGTGTTTTGGCAAATAATTTTGGCTTTTAATTTTTTGTTTACATATATAGCAACTCCTCCCCCATGACTAACACGATCAAAACGGTACACATTATATCCATCACACGATATTAGCACATCACATAGTCTCTGGTGTTTCAGACACGCATATAACATCAATTTCCGAATTTACAAGCATGTACATAAACTCTTCAATTTTCTTTGGTAGGCTTTGGGCATTTATATGACAAATCTTGAGACCAGGTCTCGGCTTTGCAAGGATGCACGACTATTTGCTGTTGAATTTTTCAGGTTTTCTTCCATTGTGAATAGTTTTAAATTTCAAAATAAAACAAGAAAGGAAGTTAGCTTCGGCAAGCCGAAGCTTATATACCCTTGCAGATATTATTATTAAATTTAAAAACACAAAAAATGATATTCCCAATAGTATAAGATAATATGTCAAAAAACACCGAAGCTATAATTTGTTTCATATTATTTTCCTACCAATTTTCCGATCGTTCCTATGGCAGCTTTATGATATAGTCGTCCGATTTTGATAAAATTAAATTCGAAACTCAGAACTAATTAAAAAATGTTATTTCCAAGCGTAGGAGGTTATATGTTAAAAAACACCGAAGCTATAATTTGTTTCATATTATTTTCCTACCAATTTTGCGATCGTTCCTATGGCAGCTATATGACATAGTCGTCCGATTTTGATAAAATTTAATTCGAAATTCAGAACTAATTAAAAAATGTTATTTCCAAGCGTTGGAGGTTATATGTTGAAAAACACCGAAGCTATAATTTTTTTCATATTATTTTTCCACAAATTTTCCGATCGTTCCTATGGCAGCTATATGATATAGTCGTCCGATTTCGATAAAATTTAATTCAAAATTCAAAATTATTTAAAAATTGTTATTTCCAAGCTTAGGAGTTTATATGCTAAAAAACACCAAAGATATAATTTTTTTTCATTTTTTTGTCCGATTATTCCTATGGGAGCTATAAGATATAGTTGTCCGATCCGGCTGGTTCCGACTTATATACTACCTGCAAAAGATATAAGACTTTTGGGAAAGTTTCAGCCCGATAGCTTTAAAACTGAGAGACTAGTTTGCGTAGAAACGGACGGACAGACGGACAGACGGACAGACGGACATGGCTAGATCGACTCGTCTAGTCATGCTGATCAAGAATATATATACTTTATGGGGTCGGAAACGTCTCCTTCACTGCGTTGCAAACTTCTGACTGAAATCAATATACCCTCTGCAAGGGTATAAAAACAAGGACTGCACACCAGACAAAAAATTAGGCAGACTACTAAATTAACAAAGCGACTGATCCTAAAAATATGAATAACAGGAGTTAAAGATATTAAACTAATTTGAAATCCTAATATAGAGATAAAAAATATTTTAATTACGAAATGAATTATTCTCTAAAGCGGCATCTCTGCTTGTGTTGATTTCGCCCCCATCACTACTCAGATTAGAAAGCTCATAAGAGCTTTGCACGTAGTAAGCCTCTCCTCCGTCTATAGGCTTAACAAATACGTCTTCACGGCGAGTAAAGATGGCCGCTACGCGCTTTTAAATTTTGAGTCGCATGGCATGCTTAAAAATTTCGTAATTTGTTTTCGTTAATTGTTCGTTTAAATATATAAATGCCGGCGAGTCAAAACCGATCAGCTGTACGCTCAACTGCGATTTGGTTGTTTGTCGGTGCACTCCAATCGCACGCAGCAGCGCAGCTTTTTCGCGCACGTGATCCATTGAGTCCAAGTGAGTTTCTTTGGCGCGGTCAGACTCGAAAAATAGACCTAACTCATGGAGGAGGGGTCAGGTGTAGTGAGAAACAAAGTCGATTGAAAAGGGTGTTCAAATTTTCGCCCTCGACTTGCGATACACCATGCCAGCGTAGGTTGCATGCAACATCCGCGACCTCCTGTGCATTGCACTTTGCTGCCAGTTTAGCATCCAGTTCACACACTTGTTGTTTCAGTGTAAGGCTTTTATATAAAAACAAATACAAAATATTAAATAATGTGGGCGCTAAACAGGCGTTAAAGTGGATGTGGCACCCTGCTGAATCAAACTTGTGCTGCGGAGAAAGCACAATAATCTGCATGCCTAATCCTAAAATTCTAGCTCTTATAGCTACCGAGATCTCAGCGTTCATTCGGACAGACACACAGCCGGGGACATGGCTAGATCGACTCGGCTAGTGATCCTGATCAAGAATATGCAAGTTAACAACCAGCTCCCAGCATAGGCTAGGCAGGCCAACTTTATATTTTATAAATTCCATTTCTATATTTTACATTATTACTAATCTCATTCATGTATTTTTATATATCACAAACCAGAGGTCTGAAACGGGCATCCGGCCATGCATTTGGAGTTAGTTTGATTTTATATTCAATGAAGAGCACTTGCTTGAAATCGAAACTCCGGCCTTGCCGTTATTATTCATTTAATTCATAGAAATTGGCTGTCGTACCTTAAGGGCCGATAGCAACGGAGATAGTTTCTCCCACCTTAACTTCTTGTTAAGAAGGAGGAAGCCAGCGGCAACCGCCCGGCACACCTATCGCAGCGAACCCCTCCGCTAGCGACCCATTCCCAGCTGCTGACGTCACGGGAGGCGGCGTGGGACTACCACGACAAATTGATAATTGGTGCCCAACAAACGAAATAATATTAAATATTATTAGTATTCGAAGTCCACCCCTGAAGAAATATAATATGTAAGTAGTGGAGCGCTAACGATAGCTAAAGGTCTACACATAAATAAATATACAAAAACAAGTGCCTCAATTGCATACAATCCCCTATCTCCAGCAATAAAAATTTTATGAAAATATAGAAAGTGGGTCGATTTTCGATTCTTGATTTTAATTTTTTACATTCGTGCCAGCGCTAGCAATTTTTATATGAATATATTATTAAATTAGACAGTAAATTTATAGTGTTGGTTTCTACACAAATGGGATATTTGCAACTCGCTTTTCTTTTTGATTTTTTTACGAGTTGATCCACTGTGCCTGTGCTTTTATTGAATTTTGTACCAGTCGAATTGTCCAATATCTTTTGTCTCGCTGCCCTCGTTCCATAACTCGAATTTGTTCTTGGGATAAATTAATCAAACGTTTTTATACTTTAGGTGACGTTTCAATATAGCCGCAAAGAAATCACCTCGACTTTTTCTCGAATATTGTGTTTATATTGCAGACAAGTGGCCCCACCAAAACAATTGCTTTGCTCCCCAATCGTTTCCATACCCCGCATCTGTCTCGCATATTTACCGCTAACTTCCTCAGCTCCTTTTAGCTGCCGATGAGTTGGGAATATAGGGAAATTAAGCAAGAACTCGATAATGACGACAGTTATAGTAAAGAACACAGACCAACCAGAAATAAACCCGGAGATGATCCAAGCGCCATAAGAAGCGCCTTTGCCTCTGAATTAGAATCGGTTAGAGCCCAGGTTAGTGCGTTATCGGTACAAGTGCCCCAGGTTGAGGTCTATCAAAGGGTGGTACCTAACCCCAATGTAAAATTCGACGTCAAATTGGGCATTGTAAAAACACTCCCGACATTTAACGGGAGCCAAGATGAATATGTATCGTGGAGACAGGCTGCATCAGATGTGAAGCACACTACAAAACCGTAGTTATTATTAAAAATAAGATCTGTGGACCTGCTCGAGCACTGCTCACATCTCACAACACTGTCCTAAGCTTTGATGAAATTCTATTCAGGCTAGACTGCACATATGCGGACAAAACTTCCCACCGAGTATTACGTCAGAATTTAGAGATGGTTCGACAAGGTGACGCCGACCTGATGGCGTATTATGACGAAGTCTAGGGAAAACTCACGCTCGTCACTTAAAAAATAGTTATGTCCAATAACGCGGACACGGCAACCATCCTGGATAAGGAAGTTCGGGACGACGCCCTTCATGCTTTTATTGTAGGGCTCAAGAAATCGTTTAAGTCGCTGGTGATACCAGTTCAGCCCAAGGACCTCCCGACTGCGTTAGCACTGTCGCGAGAGGCCGAAAATGTAAAGCGATATAAGACAAGTCCTATTCAAATGAGGGCAACTGACCACGTTTGATGCCATAGTAGGCTTCGGTTCGCTAATGCGAGAGCAGGGGCGGTATGAGACCAAGGCAGTAGCTTCATAAAAAACGTCACTGAGAAACTCAGGTACTTTGCTACATCGCTACAATTCAAACTGTGAGCGACGAACCCGTCTACCACAAGTTATACCCCTACCCTATGGTGGCAGCAGATTTTGTGAATAAAGAAATCAAAGAACTGCTGAACAACGGCATAATTGGGCCTTCTAGATCCCCATATAATAGCCCCTCTTGGGTGGTGGACAAAGAAGGGAACGACGATAACGACGTCAGGAAAAAGCGATTGGTGATCGACTTCAGGAAACTGAACGAGCAAACTATCGCCGATTGCTATCCCATGCCAAGCTTCCCATGATTCTAGCGAACTTGGGAAAAGCTAAATATTTTACTACCCTTGAAATCAGGCTATCACCAAATATACCTCGCCGAAAAAGGCAGAAAGAAAACCTTCTTTTCAATTAACGAAGGTAAAAAAAACACCGGCTGTACATTCCAAAGAGCCATCGATGATTTGCTTCGAGAAGAAATCGGTAAAAGATGTTACGTCTATGTGGACGATGTCATTATATTTCCGAAAGTGTAAGCGAGCATGTTCAGCATATTGACATAGTGCTCAAGCGCTTGCTCGATGTCAACATAAGGGTGGCACGAGAAAAGTCGAAGTTATTAAAAGAGAGCGTTAAATTCTTAGGATTCATCGTTACAAGAGATGGAACCAGAACTGACCCGGAAAAG
Source organism: Drosophila subpulchrella (assembly GCF_014743375.2). Taxonomy (NCBI): domain Eukaryota; kingdom Metazoa; phylum Arthropoda; class Insecta; order Diptera; family Drosophilidae; genus Drosophila; species Drosophila subpulchrella. Next base: position 126,235 of record NW_023665652.1, read on the forward strand.
TTTCGAGCTATAAAGGAGTTTCCCGAACCTGGCGAGCTATTACAGAAGCTTTGTAAAAAACTTTGCCTCGATTGCAAGGCCACCAACTGCCGTCCTTAAAGGAAATGCCACTGTCACTAAGAATATGTCTAAAAAGTTTTATGAATCCCAGCGCAGCGCATTCGATCACCTGCGAAATATCCTGGCATCGGAAGACGTCATACTGACGTAACCTGATTTAAAGTTACCATTTGACCTGAATAGGCGCGGTAGTGTCTCAGAACAAAATACCTATTACCATGACTTCGCGTACTTTAAAAGACTGCGAAATAAACTACCCCACTAACGAAAGATAACTGTTGGCGATAGTCTGGGCAATAGGCAAACTACAGAACTACCTGTACTGCACCAAGGAGGTACGGATTTACACAGACCACCAGCCTCTTACATACGCCGAGTATGACAGATACACCAACTCTAAAATTATGCGGTGAAACGCCTTAATTGACGAAAGGGATGGGGTTATACACGCCCGGGAAGCAGAATCTGGTAGCCGATGCCCTGTCTCGGCAACCCCTTAATAACCTAGAGGCCAAAGCTTGCTCCTATGCCGCCACAGTGCATAGTGAGCTTTCGCTCTCTTACACTATTGAAACACCGACAAACCCCTAAACTGCTCAGGAACCACATTATTTTGGAAGAAGCAAGTCAGCCGCTCCGGCGAGACTTCATTGTCCTTGGCAGTAAAACTCGACACATTATCAATTTTAATGGCAAAAACTGCTCATCGAATCTGTTAAAGAAATTGTCAACGCCAATGTTATTAATGCAATTCATTGCGATTTCCTTACCCTTGCGAGCATCCAACATGCCCTGAAGCAAGAGTTCCCTGCAACAAAGATCTGGCATTGTAAAAACTTTGTGAGCGATATCACTAATGCCAATGAACAGCTCGAAATAACTAACACCGAGCACAGTCGCGCCCACCGGAATGTGCATGAGAACGCCAAACAAATACTCCGGGACTATTTTTTCCCAAAAATGTCGAAACTGGCTAGCGGAATCGTCGCAAATTGCAGTCTGCAACAAAGCCAAGTACATCCTAAGAAGCAGGAATTAGGAAACACGTTGATTCCTTCATACGTAGGAGAATGCAACATTTCTCATCGACATTTTTTCAACTGACAAAAAAATCTTCTTAACCCGTATCGACAAATTGTCCAAATTCGCCATCGTACAGCCCTTAGCTTCTAGGACAATAATAGACGTACGATCTCCTATACTCCAATTGGTAAATTTCTTCCCAAATATTAAAACGATATACTACGACATCGAGGCTTCTTTCAACTTCGAAACAATCACGTCCTTGCTGAAAAAGCAATGCAGCATCGATGGTGTCAACCGCAACACAGTAGCTCCAATGGCCAAGTGGAAAGATTCCACAGTACCCTGGCGGAAATCGCCGGTGCCTCAGAATTGATAAAAAAAATCGAAGACACTGTGGAACTGATATTGCGGTCTACTGTGGAATACAATAGATAGCTACATTCGGTCACAGAGCTGGCAATTAAAGCAAAAATTGACAAAGCACAACAGTCCAACCTTGACAGAATTAATCCTTCAAGACAGAACCGAGTCTTCGAGGGTGGTGAAAAAGTACACCTACGTAACAACAGGAGACTATGGAACAAGTTGACGCCGCTGTATTCAGAAGAGCGTGTGGAAGCAGATCTGAGAACATCTATTGTCATTAGGGGGAGGGTGGTCCATAAGGACAACATCAGATAGGCATTTTATCTTCCGTACTCGCCCTTATATTAAACACTCAATACTTGCTACAATTCCCATAGACTTGCTTCGAGAAGAAATCGGTAAAAGATGTTACGTCTATGTGGACGATGTCATTATATTTCCGAAAGTGTAAGCGAGCATGTTCAGCATATTGACATAGTGCTCAAGCGCTTGCTCGATGTCAACATAAGGGTGGCACGAGAAAAGTCGAAGTTATTAAAAGAGAGCGTTAAATTCTTAGGATTCATCGTTACAAGAGATGGAACCAGAACTGACCCGGAAAAGTTTCGAGCTATAAAGGAGTTTCCCGAACCTGGCGAGCTATTACAGAAGCTTTGTAAAAAACTTTGCCTCGATTGCAAGGCCACCAACTGCCGTCCTTAAAGGAAATGCCACTGTCACTAAGAATATGTCTAAAAAGTTTTATGAATCCCAGCGCAGCGCATTCGATCACCTGCGAAATATCCTGGCATCGGAAGACGTCATACTGACGTAACCTGATTTAAAGTTACCATTTGACCTGAATAGGCGCGGTAGTGTCTCAGAACAAAATACCTATTACCATGACTTCGCGTACTTTAAAAGACTGCGAAATAAACTACCCCACTAACGAAAGATAACTGTTGGCGATAGTCTGGGCAATAGGCAAACTACAGAACTACCTGTACTGCACCAAGGAGGTACGGATTTACACAGACCACCAGCCTCTTACATACGCCGAGTATGACAGATACACCAACTCTAAAATTATGCGGTGAAACGCCTTAATTGACGAAAGGGATGGGGTTATACACGCCCGGGAAGCAGAATCTGGTAGCCGATGCCCTGTCTCGGCAACCCCTTAATAACCTAGAGGCCAAAGCTTGCTCCTATGCCGCCACAGTGCATAGTGAGCTTTCGCTCTCTTACACTATTGAAACACCGACAAACCCCTAAACTGCTCAGGAACCACATTATTTTGGAAGAAGCAAGTCAGCCGCTCCGGCGAGACTTCATTGTCCTTGGCAGTAAAACTCGACACATTATCAATTTTAATGGCAAAAACTGCTCATCGAATCTGTTAAAGAAATTGTCAACGCCAATGTTATTAATGCAATTCATTGCGATTTCCTTACCCTTGCGAGCATCCAACATGCCCTGAAGCAAGAGTTCCCTGCAACAAAGATCTGGCATTGTAAAAACTTTGTGAGCGATATCACTAATGCCAATGAACAGCTCGAAATAACTAACACCGAGCACAGTCGCGCCCACCGGAATGTGCATGAGAACGCCAAACAAATACTCCGGGACTATTTTTTCCCAAAAATGTCGAAACTGGCTAGCGGAATCGTCGCAAATTGCAGTCTGCAACAAAGCCAAGTACATCCTAAGAAGCAGGAATTAGGAAACACGTTGATTCCTTCATACGTAGGAGAATGCAACATTTCTCATCGACATTTTTTCAACTGACAAAAAAATCTTCTTAACCCGTATCGACAAATTGTCCAAATTCGCCATCGTACAGCCCTTAGCTTCTAGGACAATAATAGACGTACGATCTCCTATACTCCAATTGGTAAATTTCTTCCCAAATATTAAAACGATATACTACGACATCGAGGCTTCTTTCAACTTCGAAACAATCACGTCCTTGCTGAAAAAGCAATGCAGCATCGATGGTGTCAACCGCAACACAGTAGCTCCAATGGCCAAGTGGAAAGATTCCACAGTACCCTGGCGGAAATCGCCGGTGCCTCAGAATTGATAAAAAAAATCGAAGACACTGTGGAACTGATATTGCGGTCTACTGTGGAATACAATAGATAGCTACATTCGGTCACAGAGCTGGCAATTAAAGCAAAAATTGACAAAGCACAACAGTCCAACCTTGACAGAATTAATCCTTCAAGACAGAACCGAGTCTTCGAGGGTGGTGAAAAAGTACACCTACGTAACAACAGGAGACTATGGAACAAGTTGACGCCGCTGTATTCAGAAGAGCGTGTGGAAGCAGATCTGAGAACATCTATTGTCATTAGGGGGAGGGTGGTCCATAAGGACAACATCAGATAGGCATTTTATCTTCCGTACTCGCCCTTATATTAAACACTCAATACTTGCTACAATTCCCATAGACTTGCCGTAATATCCATCCTACTGCAGTCCACCGTAAGCGCGCGGATCACCGATTTCTCACATGCGAATTACATCCCGGTGTTAGACGGGAATGCTTTAGTGTGGGAACAGTATGGCCTGATTAGGCACTCGACAAATTTGTCCGAGTTTTCCAGCATAATTGACTCCACGGTCATGCTCAAACTGTTCCCACAGACGCACATGAGGAAGCTGCTTTAAGTCGACATCAGCCATGTCCAGAATATTCTGGATGAGTTAAAGATACACCACAGGATGGCCAGGAGTTTTGATTTCTTGGGCACAGCGCTCAAGGTCGTGGCGGGTACGCCCGACGCGGCTGACCTTAATAGAATTAATACCAACCAGGCATCGCTTATTGAGGCTAACAATCGAAAAGTTGTTATTAACAGGGAAACACAAAAACACATTAGCTTACTCACAGACACACTCAAGGGGAAAAGGAACGGGCTTGTTAACTCAGGTCATTTGTTCAAATAGAATGCTAATTTCCGAAATCCACAATTGTATGCTCACTGTTACCCTCGCTAAAAACAACATTTTAAATCCTATCATATTCAATCATAACGATATTTGTAAGAAGGTCTTTCTCTTCCCGGTTGCGTATTACCACACCATACGGTAACTGGAGGACAGTAGCGGAGTGCGATGACGGGATCCTAACAGTCTCCGATTCGCATCTACCAATTTGGCCACTTTCTGCAAGAGGGCCACCCACGACACCTACGCCCGTTAATTGCACGCAGGCGGGGTGGCTGCCTGCCGCACTTGTCCTAGCAATCTGGAACCCCTTATAGTCATGGATGATGGGGTAATAATCGTCAACGAAGAACGGACGAAAATTACCATTGACGACGGGCCCACAACAACCATATAAGGGGCCCATCTCATCACCTTTGACAGGATGGCGATTATAAACGACTCCGTCTACCTAAACCTCAACTACTCGGTCGATAAGAGCCCGGGAATTGCGGCTTCATCCCTACTTAATATCACGAGGCACGACCACATACTAAGCCTTCTCCTACTGCACCTAATGAACGAACAAAACCTGTGCCTTATGCAGGAGCTTAAAGACGACGTGTCGGCCGGCGGATCTCCGAGGATTTCGATCGCCGTGGGAGTCGCAGTTAGCCTTACATAGTGCGGCCTGATCCTATTGCAACAACGTTGGCGTCGGAATCGAACATCATTCAAGTTGCAAAAGGCCATCGACGAATTGGCTTTCACCGAGGACGGCGACAGACTTAAGGGGGGAGTAGTTAACAACCAGCCCCCAGCAAAAGCTAGGCATAAATTGCATTTCCATATTTTACATTATTTCTAATCTCATTCATATATTTTTATATATCACTTTTATACTTTTTATATATTACCCTCATATATTTTATATATCACACCTATATTTTTTGTTCACACATGTATGGTTCCACCCTAATATTGTACCACCCTTATGGTGCCCGATAGCTGAGCCAGCAAAGTGCGCCGCTATGGGCTGTGCCTTTGTCTTATTGGTGGCGAGCAATCGTACGACTCTTGTAATTTGTGCTTGGTTAGCGGTCTGCCACAAGCATCCGGCCATGCATTTGACTTTATGTTAATCTTAGAGATAGTTCCAATTTATATTAAACAAATAACTCCGTCCTTGCCGTCATTATTCATTTAATTCATACAAATTGGCTATCGTGCCTTAAGGGTTGATAGCAACGGAGATAGTTTCGCCCACCATAACTTCTTGTTAAGAAGGAAGCAGCCAGCGGCCACCGCCCGGCACACCGATCGCAGCGAACCCCTCCGCAAGCGACAAATTCCCAGCTGCTGACGTCACAGACCGCGGCGTAAGACTACTACGACAAATAGATTATTCATATACTTTTTAGGGTCGGAAACGCTACCTTCTTCCTATTAATTACTTTCCGACGAATCTAGTATACCCCTTTACTCTACGAGTAACAGGTATTAAAATGTCATGGTTATTATACCCGTTACTCGTAAAGTAAAAGGGTATACTAGATTCGTCGGAAAGTATGTAACAGGCAGAAGGAAGCGCTTCCGACCCCATAAAGTATATATATTCTTGATCAGGATCACTAGCCGAGTCGATCTAGCCATGTCCGTCTGTCCGTCTGTCCGTATGTCTGTCCGGATGAACGCTGAGATCTCGGAAAGTATGAGAGCTAGGCTATTGAGATTTGGCGTGCAGATTCCTGAGCTTCTTACGCAGCGCAAGTTTGTTTCAGTAGAGTGCCACGCCCACTCTAACGCCCACAAACCGCCCAAAACTGTGGCTCCTACAGTTTTGATGATAGAATAAAAATTTTAACTGAAATGTATTGTTCTCATCAATACCTATCGATTGATAAAAAAAAAGTTTGCCACGCCCACTTTTACGCCCACAAACCGCCCACAAACTTCAAAAAATCGTAAATATGAACGTGGATATCTCGGAAACTATCAAGGATAGAGAACTGGAATCTCATATTTAGAATCCGTAGCCTTGTGCGCAGCGCAAGTTTGTAACGCAGATATGCCACGCCCACTCTAACGCCCACAAACCGCCCAAGCCTGTGGCGCCCACAATTTTCATGCTAGATACAAAATTTGAACTGAACTGTATTGGTCTCGTCAATACCTATCGATTGACCCAAAAATTTGCCACGCCCACTCCAACGCCCATATCGCTTAAATCTGTCTACCGCCGATAGGTGGCGCATTTCAATCTCGCTTTGCTGCTTGCATGTCTCCATTTCCCTTAGGTCCATTTAGCTGAGTAACGGGTATCTGATAGTCGAGGTACTCGACTATAGCGTTCTTCCTTGTTTTTGTTATGTTAAGGAGCTGTCTTTAACTGAACTAACGAAAAATACTTTTTTATTTTGGTTTTGGTCCTAAATTATTTTGAATATGGGTTCGATTTGAGCCGGTGTTTTCTGGTCCCCATGGCTACAGTATGGCCGATAAGAACGATTTATTTTAAGCAAGAGAGAATGCTATAGCCGATGCCATCGACTATCAGATACGCGTTACTCAGATTAATGTACTGGGTGCAGTCTGGGAGTGCGAGGGAGATAGAGATACGCAAGTGGCAAAGCGTCAGACGAACGGACATAGCTACATCGACTCAGCTGGAAGCACTCACGGAAAGCGAAGGTTTTAGCGTTATAGGCGCTTGTGCGCGTTAGAGTGGACGTGCTGAAACAAATTTGCGCTGAGTAAGAAGCTCAAGAATCTACATGTCAAATCCCAACTATCTAGCTTTTATAGTTTACGAGATCTCAGCGTTCATACAGACGGGCAGACAGACATGGCTAGATCGACTCGGCTGGTGATCCTGATCAAGAATATGTGTTTATTATCGGAAACGCTTCCTTCTACCTGTTACATACTTTCCAATGAATCTAGTATACCCTTTTACTCTACTAGTAACGGGTATAAAAACCAATAATAAGTTTAATATGATTGTGACTAAAAACTAACTTAAATAAATATTTTCAAATGCCTTTCGGAAAATTTTCGCTAACAGGGAAATCAGAAAGGTAAAAAAAATTCCGGGATAGTTTTTCCGAAGTGAAATAACTGTGTACCTACAAGCCTTTTAATACCTATACAAGCTATATTTACGAAAAACTCATGTGGACTCCACAGGGGGTCGAGCTCAAACTCACTAACCACTAAGTTATGTAATCTTTAATTACATAAGGGGGAAGTACGAGCAAAAGAAGTTCATTAGAGCGACGAAGGAAATTAAATACTTCCAGCAAGTCATTTCGGGAGCTTGGGCTAGGTATAGCACTTCTAAGGAAATATTTCAAACTCAAAGTCCCCTACCCGCAAGGTCCCGCTCTAGTCCTATATTGATGTAAGGTCCAGAACAACATTTTCCTAGTATATAAAAAATAACCGTGTTTTAAGAAAGCTTGTGTACAAACGTTAAAGCCAGATGCCATGATTACCCACCTTGATAATGCCGCGCTCCACGTCCAGCTTGATGGGCTCCTTGTGCGGCACCAGCTGGTTAAGCCACTCCTCGCGCGTAAGACATCCCTTCACTGTTCGCTGACCCTGCATAATTTGGTGCCGGTGCAACTTACCGCGTAGGCCGTCTCCGTGCTTGAAGTGGAAGCCCCGCAGCTGGAACTTGTCGCCAATTTTTCCCACCTGTAGGTAGTCCCCGTCGTCGCTGCTCTGCTCGCTGGGTGTGGAGCCCACGCTACCATCGATGCTTTCTTCGCAGCGCAGCTGCTGCTCCGCGTCCGGAAGGTACTTCTGTTTGCCAGTGCGCTCCAGGAAGAACTGCTGTGTCACCCGGGCCCGGTCACGCCTTACACAGTCCTCGCGATGCATAATCGCCTTCAGCCTCTCCGTTTCGGTGAGGGTCTTGGGAAAGACCTTGCGCTTTCGGACGACGGGCTTGAGCTCAACATGCTTGCGGAAGCTGCGTTCGATGGCGTCATCGATGACCGCCAAGTCGGCGCGCAGGTCGCCCTCGGCCACTGTCCGACCCTCGATTTCCTTGACGGACGCTTTCTGCTTTCGGCGCTCCTCAAGCTGCTCCTCCTCGCGATGCTTCTTCCGCAGATATATATCCTTGTAGCGAGCAGCTCGACGCCTGCGCTCCTCTTCGATCTTAAGCTGGTTGGCCGGCTTGTCCGGACTCCTATACAAGTGCACTAGACGTGGCGATCGGGGCGGCGACACCTCCTCAACGGGCGTGTCCTTTATCTTCGTGCTGTAGCGTTGCGGCACTGCCAGCCGCTCCGCCCTCAGCTCGTCCTCGACGTTCACCTTGGTGTTCTTCTTCGCCTTTCGCCTCGCCATATAGCGCTGAACGCGCCAGAAGGTCAGTGCGTTCTGCTGCTCGATCTCATCCTGCTCGTACGTGGTCTTGTAGTCCATGCCGTGAAAATCTAATCTCAGGGGATTCTGCAGATCGATCACTTCGCAGATGTGCGTATCGGAGGTCTCTGATCCTGTGCTGGCGCAGAGGTTTTCCCCGTGCTTGACTAACTTGCTGATCAGACTGAACTCCTGCTCCTTCGTCAGCGGAGTGTGGCGCAGCGCCACAGGATTGACCAGGCAGTGCGACTTCCGCGGATCCTGAGTGAGGTAAAATTTCTGGCGGGCGGGTGTCAGCTTGGCCAGCTGCTCGTAGTTTTTTGGGCAACGTCCAATGCGGGGCCGTGGTGCGCCGGCCACAAGACTGGCAGGGCACGGGCGTCTCCACTCCTCGCCTTTGAAATTGGGAGGACGCGACGAGCGCGCGTGCATCGAGTCAACCAGCTCCTCCGAATCGGGTTCGTCCTCGGAAACCGTTTGCGTCTGTTTTGTCTTAGGCACATTGTCGACCCGGAAATTCTGCACTGTACTGGTGGTGGAACAAACATTCTTGCGTATCTTAACCGTCTCGACGCCGTGTCTGAAGTGAGAGTTGCTCGAGCTGGCGAAGTCCCATCCTTTGCCACGGATTATGCTCTTACCGCATTCATCGCGCTTGTGCATCTCGGTGCGCTTGATGTTGGCGTCCGGAAACTCCAAGTTTTGGACCGTTAGTATGTTGTTAGAGTCGCGCTGCCCAAAGAAATCGATGTTCCGAAACTTTTCAATGGTTCTCTGTTCCCGTGTTTTTTTTGTCGGGTGCATTCTCTGTGGGCACTGACGCTTGCCTGTGCTTTTGACTTTCTCCCTGGCTCGATCAATACTCTCTGACATTTCGCTGGACAAGGCATAACCAATGGTTTCGTTGTTCATTTTATTTTTCGTTCGAGCGTGAATTTTTAAAGTCCTCCCTACCGTCTCCTGCCTATGGAATCTAGCTTGCAAATCGGTGTTTGGCATCGACATTATCCAGTTTAAATGCTCGTCCAACATAAGGCTGTAATTATTTCAAAATCACAGGCTACTTTTTGCTCCATAAATAAAATGGAACAATGAAGTTTACCGCCCTACTTCCCATGTGGTACTAATTTTTATATCCGTCACTCGCCGAATAAAATGTTATATTTTCTTTGTCGGAAAATAGGTAACAGATAAAAGGAAGGGTTTCCGACCCTATGATGTATTGATACTCTTGACTAGGGTCATTAGCCGAACTAACCATGTCCGTTTGTCAGTCTGTCTGTCAGTCTGTCCGTATATACGCTGAGATCCCGGAAACGGGAATAATAAGATCAACAAGGCTTATAATTAGGAAAGAGGCTATACGTTTTATTTTCAAAATCACTTAATAATACATTTGAAATGATTTTTATGTAAAACCTTTCAAATAGTCGTTGTATGAGTCTTAAAGATTAGCTTAGGTTAGGTTACGGCTTAGTGGCTACGGTGAGCCACCCACATGAGCCTATAGCAGGCTCTTTGTGGTGCCGCAAGCGCTCCGACCCTCCTCAGTGCCTAAAATAAGATCATAGCAGGATGATGTATGGCTTGTGAACGCGGATTGCCAGCCTGACCTTTGGAGAAATATAAGGATTATTGCTTAACTTGTCAAGACTTACTACCACTTGTTGAAAACCCTCAAGTATGACAGGAATTCAAAATAGGTAGATTTATTTTGGCATTTCTAACTAACGCCTCGCGGCTTGACCGAGATGTGTCTACTTCGGTTAGGCACAAACATTGGTGACAAGGCTCATCCAGCTTCACGGGACTGATCACCCAAGTAGGGGATTATAGCTTATCCAGCTTCACAGGATACACAGCTTCATCCACCTCCACCATCCACGCCTCAAGACTAACAGGATTAAAGGAGCAGGTAGAGAAATATCAGCAAGTATTTAAAGACAACATGGCGTCAGCAAGCGGCGCTCAAAGGTCATATCCGCCTTCTCAAAACACGACGACACCTGGCAACGAGTAATAACCAGGTAGCGAATCGCCAAAATATGGGATCAAATCCTGTTTTTTTATTATTAGAACAACACTACACTCTAGCTGTACTGTACATTCCAGTGTTAAGGAGTGTACTGCCGTTTATTGAGCGTCGCGCTTGCATGCTGGAGACGATAAACGCACAACCTATAACATCGCTCCACAATCAGTCAGTCCACAATGAAACAAGGAAGAACGCTATAGTCGAGTACCTCGACTATCAGATACCCATTACTCAGCTAAAATGACCAAAGGAAAATGGAGATATGCAGCAAAGCGAGGTTGAAATGCGCCACCTACCGGCGGTAGACAGATTTAAGCGTTGTGGGCGTTAGAGTGGGCGTGGCAAAGTTTTTTTTGGATCAACCGATAGGTATTGACAAGACCAATACATTTCAGTTAAAATTTTTTATCTAGCATGAATATTGTGGGCACCACAGGCTTGGGCGGTTTGTGGGCGTTAGAGTGGGCGTGGCATATTCGCGTGACAAACTTGCGCTGCGCTCAAGCCTACGGAATCTAAATCTGAATTCCCATTTCTCTATCTTTGATATTTTCCGAGATATCTGCGTTCACATTTACGATTTTTTGAAGTTTGTGGGCGGTTTGTGGGCGTTCAAGTGGGCGTGGCAAACTGTTTTTTGGGTCAATCGATAGGTATTGATGAGAACAATACATTTCAATGAAAATTTTTATTCTAGCATGAAAACTGTAGGAGCCTCAGTTTTGGGCGGTTTGTGGGCGTTAGAGTGGGCGTGGCACTCTGCTGAAACAAACTTGCGCTGCGTAAGAAGCTCAGGAATCTGCACGCCTAATCTCAATAGCCTAGTTCTTATAGTTTCCAAGATCTCAGCGTTCATCCGGACGGACAGACAGACGGACAGACGGACAGACGGACAGACGGACATGGCTAGATCGACTCGGCTAGTGATCCCGATCAAGAATATATATACTTTATGGGGTCGGAAACGCTTCCTTCTGCCTGTTACATACTTTCCGACGAATCTAGTATACCCTTTTACTCTACGAGTAACGGGTATAAAAAGTTGCAAGATTTGTCACCAAGGACCACATCACTTTAGGAGTTTAGCCGGCGTCAAACTATTATTCCAGTAGGGGATTGCTTGCTTACAGCTCATAAGGTTGAAAGCTGTGGATCTCTGGGCACTTAGAGAGTCTTCCAAAAAAGGCATCATTAAATGTTAGTCAAAGGACCGACAAGCAATTCAGTGTCCGGCACAGTAACCACTACAGGCTAAGACAACCCTAGAGGCTACGCCAAGGTATCATTACAGGGGTCAACCAGTCAACTTCAAAGATGTTGCGCTGTAACAGCATCCGGTTCACAGGTGCGTCAAGCCTCAAGGATGATTGCAGATCTGATATCTCTCAAAGAAACGTCGTCACCGATTGAAATATCTGGAATCTGAGGGTAAATAGCAACAGCAACTACTTCTATACTAAAGATCTTGTCATGTACATCAGATTTTGAAACAATAGTAGAGGTATTTATTATTTGTAATGTCATTACAAAGGTGGCCTTAATATTCCCGAGAGACGGCCGTTACCGGATCGTGACTTCCGGCAGCCTGGACCCATTGATCTAACCTTGGAGGCTGGTCTATATTCCTGTCCAATGACCGGCAAATTTCGTAGACTTGGACCTAATAAACCTCTTGCGCAAGGCACAAGGCTCGGTTATGTAGTCACAGGTTTTCTCAAGAAAGAAACCTCATGCGGGTCGGAAATCAAACATATTTCAGCAGAAGGCGTAGACGATCTTTCAGGAACTAACCCTGCTTGTGCCTGGTGGATGACAACCAATTTGATTAAGAAGGTAGCAAACGCCTGGATGAGATTGATGGATCGTAAATTAATAGACCCTGAAAATTCAGTAAACCAATCAATAACTATCGAAACGGACTTTTCAGTCTCCACTACAATGCCAATTTTGTCGCAAAAGGAAGCGCTCAGCGGCAAGACATTACCCCCCGCAGCTGAAGGAAGGATCCGCAATGGTCAGTTATTTGTTAGTTGCTTACTATAAATTTCGTTCAAGGGCTGATCGATATCACGCCTTAATTGAGGGTACCCCTCAAGGGGGAGAGAAAATGTTCGTAACCAAGGTTGCTTAAAATGATCAGAACCCAACAAATCAAGCAGTAGTCAAGTTGATCACAGTACCAGGCGCCCAGTTTTGCCGACTGCAGATGAAAGTTGCTGATCAGCATATTATACTTTTCTGTCAACGCATGACTCGAAGACTCAGTAACTCACCGTACGACTCGACGGTACACACACCCACCAAGCGATCAATACATTCTGCAGTGTCAGCAGAGCAAATTACACGGTTAACAAACAAAAAATTCCCTGACCTTCTGTAGAATACAACCCATTTCACTCTTTCATTACACTAAACATCCGTGTATAAGCGTGTTGTATATAAGCATGCTTATAATAAGGATATAAGCATGTATTTGTTTAAGAATAAATCAGTTATTAAAGCAACTTATAACTTCGTGGTTCTACTTCCTACCCCCGGGAACAGAGCTCGTAATACTCTACACGATCTTAACTAGCAGCTAACCTTCATTAGCTCAACCTCAGAGATTTGGCATGCACCACCTTTAGCTTAAAAAATTTCAGATATTGTAATTATTTAGCCGAATTTAAAATCGTTTAGCTTTATTATATGCTTCTTAAGAGGTGTTTTTGTTTGACTTATCAAGAGCTAAGGAATCTCAATATTTCCTAATGCCAAAAGAAATTTAACTTTTGAATTCCTGGCAAGCTCGAGGGTTTTTCACAAGTGGTTGTAAGTCTTGAACAGTTTAATGCAATAATCCGGAGTCCAGGAACCTAAAACCATGTGGCGTTTTTTCGCTTACTTGAATGATACCACCGTAATTTAAATTGCCAAGCCTACAGACCAATCGAATTGGCCACGTAGGCAAATTTGACAGCGCCAACAAAAGAATAGAATGGAAAAAGCGCAAAAAGCCAATTCAAGGCTAACTTGGGTGACAGGAACAGCATGGAACACTTTTGCCAATTTTTAAAGGTATGGGAGGACAAATACTTTAGACGGCGGGAGTTACCCTGTTCGTGAAACGATGCCACTTATGGAATTAAACGAACTATTTTTGAAATTCAATCTCAGTAATATTGTCTTTGCCTTCAGCTCATTGCCTTTGCCTTTGTTTTATATATATTGTTTTTGCCTTTGCCTTTAGCTTCGAAAGATGGTATTGGCTGTCCTGGGAAGATAAAGAACCAATTGTAAACTAAACACAAGCTTCCCAAGCTTAAGCACAAGCAAAAAATAAATTACTGGACGACATCGAATCTATTGGCTTTAATTTAGTAAACTCATCAGTACCTACACATTTTTCAAACCACAGTGATACTCTACTTGACTTGTTTTTTGTAACTGACTGTTACTGTGTTTATGCTATGCCTATTTCATGAAATCAATTCATGAAATGAGCAAATTAAGTCCCAATGTACGAAATGCTGAGGCACAGCATACTTCACAGCCTACTTCTCTATAGAGCTCTATATCAAATTCAAAAAATTTGACAGCTTAACTAATATCATTTCATGAATTTGTCTGTGTTGTATAAACAGGGGCTATTACAATTTCATGAGTTGGAGAATGCATGAAATTCATAGCATAAGCATAGTATGTGATAAAATTTCCATGTATACTCAACTTTCAATGCCAATGTTTTCAAAACACGATCTAATTTATTTAATTTATAATATTAATATAGACTTAACTGAAAACCATATAGTTTATAGGGACTTTAAAAATATTGACTACGCCTTGCTAAGTACCGACTGTAATTTATGTGACTGGGACTTTATTTATGACTATACAAATATTAATTCTCAAATGACTGTCCTACAAGATAATATAATATATCAGATCAGTACCATAAGTGACGAAAATGACCAAGCCACGTGCAAGTCCATGGTTTAAGTCAGCAATTAAAGTACTTATTGACAAACGGGATAAATGGAAGCGATACAAGACAAGCCGGCACGCAGCGCAATATAAAACTCGAAGGAAAAATGTTTTACAATAAATTAATCAAGAAAAACGCAAATATTTAGTTACCAGATTTAATATGGCAACATCGAGTCAGCAGAAATGGGCTGATATTAAAAAACTAAATCCAACACTACCCGATGTGATGCCAATCCTGATGAACTTAACAAAAAAATTTTAGACTGCAAAGTACCTGACGTAACTAAAGATGACTATCTTGATCACCTACCTCGAAATACATATCAAAATTGTGATAATATAAATTGCGGCTGAGATAATATAACCTGTGATAGTAGTTATACCCGTTACTCGTAGAGTAAAAGGGTATACTAGATTCGTCGGAAAGTATGTAACAGGCAGAAGGAAGCGTTTCCGACCCCATAAAGTATATATATTCTTGATCGGGATCACTAGCCGAGTCGATCTAGCCATGTCCGTCTGTCCGTCTGTCCGTCTGTCCGTCTGTCCGTCTGTCTGTCCGTCCGGATGAACGCTGAGATCTTGGAAACTATAAGAACTAGGCTATTGAGATTAGGCGTGCAGATTCCTGAGCTTCTTACGCAGCGCAAGTTTGTTTCAGCAGAGTGCCACGCCCACTCTAACGCCCACAAACCGCCCAAAACTGAGGCTCCTACAGTTTTCATGCTAGAATAAAAATTTTCATTGAAATGTATTGTTCTCATCAATACCTATCGATTGACCCAAAAAACAGTTTGCCACGCCCACTTGAACGCCCACAAACCGCCCACAAACTTCAAAAAATCGTAAATGTGAACGCAGATATCTCGGAAAATATCAAAGATAGAGAAATGGGAATTCAGATTTAGATTCCGTAGGCTTGAGCGCAGCGCAAGTTTGTCACGCGAATATGCCACGCCCACTCTAACGCCCACAAACCGCCCAAGCCTGTGGTGCCCACAATATTCATGCTAGATAAAAAATTTTAACTGAAATGTATTGGTCTTGTCAATACCTATCGGTTGATCCAAAAAAAACTTTGCCACGCCCACTCTAACGCCCACAACGCTTAAATCTGTCTACCGCCGGTAGGTGGCGCATTTCAACCTCGCTTTGCTGCATATCTCCATTTTCCTTTGGTCATTTTAGCTGAGTAATGGGTATCTGATAGTCGAGGTACTCGACTATAGCGTTCTTCCTTGTTTTAGTTTCGCGTGTGTAACTGAGTCCGATGTCCTTAAATCAATGTTACTAATTGAGTCAAATGCCACTGGAGTCGACGACATAAACCCAAAATTTATAAAGATTCTATTGCCAAAAATCTTATCATACATAACTTTTATATATAATACTGACCTGACACAATCAATATTTCCCGACTCTTGGAAATTAGCTAGAATTATACCGAAATCTGCAAATGAATATAGGCTAATTTCAGTCCTACCATATTTGTCAAAAGTCTTCGAACGACTTATGGCTGGTCAGATGACAAACTATTTAACAAGTAACAATATTCTAACCGATCAGCAATCAGGGTTCCGTGTTGGCAGAAGCTGTACAACAGCTATAATTAAAATAGTTGAAGACATCAGGAAAAAAATGGATACTGACAACATAAAATTTTTGACTCTTTTAGATTATAGTAAAGCATTTGACGCGGTAAATCACGAAATTCTTTGTTTTAGCCTAGTACTCACATCGACGAAAACCGCGAGCTAACCATAGGAGTGAGCGAGAGCCAAACAGGCGGCTAAAGGTTTTCGTCGGGTCTGTTTTTCAGCGCGGTACTCAGATGAGCTAAGGAAATACCAGAAAAAATACCAGATTACGCGAGTGAATTTTCGATGAACGCCGTTAGCCGCGGCCCAAAGAATAAGAAATTTAATCTTTGGCGGTGTTCGTGCAGAAGCGGTGGGTAATTTAAAAATTAAAAATGGAAGAAAAACACCCAAAACGGCTAAAGAAGGTCAGTGCAGATGAAAAAGGACGCCTAATCCAAGCTGTTGCCCATTGTTGTGGGACTTGACCGACAGGAAGCAATACCACAACGGGGCAAATCCGCTGAATAGTTGAAGCGCTGGAGGGGATCCACTAGAGAATCCCAGTGGGAAGGAACATGGAACATCGCTCGATCTCCGACGAGCTTTCCATTGAGGACTCCTCCTTCACCAGCTACTTGGCAGCTGGTGATGGAGTCGAGAGGAAATAAGGTCGCCCGCAAAGGGACAGCTGGAGGAGCCATTACCAGCCATTATTGGCCAGCTCGGAGCTGGACTACAGATGGCGCGGGAAAGATGGCGAAGCATCCGTGGGACGAGAAGGAAGCCTTAAGCTTCTAATTTACATAAATAAAAACATTCGTTGAAAATTTCATTTATTTTTATTTTAATTTATTTATGCACCAGCAGACTCTTCTTTTTTAAATTGCTCCAATTGATTTGTTTTCCGTTTGACAACAAGCCCAGCTGCGGCAAAAATCAATGGGCTAGGCTTAAACCCGAAAAAATGTAAATGTATTGTTGTAGGTAAAGCCTAGTACTCAGATCGGCTAAGAGTTTCATTAGTCGAAAAATCTTATTCTTTGTAGTGTGACCGAAGTTTTCAAAGTTCACCCGCAATGCATGTAGCATGGTCTTACTGTCAAGTAGTTGGGTTTGAAATTGAAATTTAACAAGGAGTCTGCTGGTACACAAAGAAATTAAAATAAAAACAAAGAAGAACGCTATACTCGAGTACCTCGACTATCAGATACCCGTAACTCAGCTAAAGGGACCAAAGGGAAATGGAGATATGCTAGCAGCAAAGGGAGATTAAAATGCTCCACCTACCGTTGGTAGACAGATTTAAGCGTTATGGGCGTTAGAGTGGTCGTGGAAAATTTTTGTTTGGATCAACCGATAGGTATTGACGAGACCAATACATTTCAGTTAAAATTGTTTATCTGGCATGAAAATTATGGGCGTCAAAGGCTTGGGCGGTTTGTGGGCTTAAGAGTGGGCGTGGCATATTCGCGAAACAAACTTTCGCTGCGTACAAGGCTACGGAATTTAAATCTGAGATCCCAATTCTCTATCTTTGATAGTTTCCCATTTATCCACGTTCATATTTACGATTTTTTGAAGTTTGTAGGCGTTAAAGTGGGCGCGGCAAACTTTTTTGTTAATCAATCGATAGGTATTGATGAGAACAACACATTTCAGCTAAAATTTTTATTCTAGCATCAAAACTGTAGGAGCCACAGTTTTGGGCGGTTTGAAGGCGTTAGAGTGGGCGGGGCACTCTGCTGAAACAAACTTGCGCTGCGTAAGAAGCTCAGGAATCTGCACGCCAAATCTCAATAGCCTAGCTATTATAGTTTCCGAGATCTCAGCGTTCAACCGGACAGACGGACATGGCTAGATCGACTCGGGTAGTGATCCTGATCTAGAATATATATACTTTATGGGGTCGGAAACGCTTCCTTCTTCCTGTTACATACTTTCCGACGAATCTAGTATACCCATTTACTCTACGAGTAACGGGTATAACAAGAAAGGAAGTTAGCTTCGGCAAGCCGAAGCTTATATACCCTTGCAGCTATAATTATTAAATTTAAAAACACAAAAAATGATATTCCCAATAGTATAAGATAATATGTCAAAAAACACCGAAGCTATAATTTGTTTCATATTATTTTCCTACCAATTTTCCGATCGTTCCTATGGCAGCTATATGATATAGTCGTCCGATTTTGATAAAATTAAATTCGAAACTCAGAACTAATTAAAAAATGTTATTTCCAAGCGTAGGAGGTTATATGTTAAACAAGGAAGAACGCTATAGTCGAGTACCTCGACTATCAGATACCCATTACTCAGCTAAAATGACCAAAGGAAAATGGAGATATGCAGCAAAGCGAGGTTGAAATGCGCCACCTACCGGCGGTAGACAGATTTAAGCGTTGTGGGCGTTAGAGTGGGCGTGGCAAAGTTTTTTTTGGATCAACCGATAGGTATTGACAAGACCAATACATTTCAGTTAAAATTTTTTATCTAGCATGAATATTGTGGGCACCACAGGCTTGGGCGGTTTGTGGGCGTTAGAGTGGGCGTGGCATATTCGCGTGACAAACTTGCGCTGCGCTCAAGCCTACGGAATCTAAATCTGAATTCCCATTTCTCTATCTTTGATATTTTCCGAGATATCTGCGTTCACATTTACGATTTTTTGAAGTTTGTGGGCGGTTTGTGGGCGTTCAAGTGGGCGTGGCAAACTGTTTTTTGGGTCAATCGATAGGTATTGATGAGAACAATACATTTCAATGAAAATTTTTATTCTAGCATGAAAACTGTAGGAGCCTCAGTTTTGGGCGGTTTGTGGGCGTTAGAGTGGGCGTGGCACTCTGCTGAAACAAACTTGCGCTGCGTAAGAAGCTCAGGAATCTGCACGCCTAATCTCAATAGCCTAGTTCTTATAGTTTCCAAGATCTCAGCGTTCATCCGGACGGACAGACAGACGGACAGACGGACAGACGGACAGACGGACAGACGGACAGACGGACAGACGGACATGGCTAGATCGACTCGGCTAGTGATCCCGATCAAGAATATATATACTTTATGGGGTCGGAAACGCTTCCTTCTGCCTGTTACATACTTTCCGACGAATCTAGTATACCCTTTTACTCTACGAGTAACGGGTATAAAAAACAGCGAAGCTATAATTTGTTTTTTCATATTATTTTCCTACCAATTTTGCGATCGTTCCTATGGCAGCTATATGACATAGTCGTCCGATTTTGATAAAATTTAATTCAAAATTCAGAACTAATTAAAAAATGTTATTTCCAAGCGTTGGAGGTTATATGTTGAAAAACACCGAAGCTATAATTTTTTTCATATTATTTTTCCACAAATTTCCCGATCGTTCCTATGGCAGCTATATGATATAGTCGTCCGATTTCGATAAAATTTAATTCAAAATTCAAAATTATTTAAAAATTGTTATTTCCAAGCTTAGGAGTTTATATGCTAAAAAACACCAAAGATATAATTTTTTTTCATTTTTTTGTCCGATTATTCCTATGGGAGCTATAAGATATAGTTGTCCGATCCGGCTGGTTCCGACTTATATACTACCTGCAAAAGATATAAGACTTTTGGGAAAGTTTCAGCCCGATAGCTTTAAAACTGAGAGACTAGTTTGCGTAGAAACGGACGGACAGACGGACAGACGGACAGACGGACATGGCTAGATCGACTCGTCTAGTCATGCTAATCAAGAATATATATACTTTATGGGGTCGGAAATGGGGTCCTTCACTGCGTTGCAAACTTCTGACTGAAATCAATATACCCTCTGCAAGGGTATAAAAACACCGAAGCTAGAATTTGTTTCATATTATTTTCCTACCAATTTTCCGATCGTTCCTATGGCAGCTATATGATATAGTCGTCCGATTTTGATAAAATTAAATTCGAAACTCAGAACTAATTAAAAAATGTTATTTCCAAGCGTAGGAGGTTATATGTTAAACAAGGGAGAACGCTATAGTCGAGTACCTCGACTATCAGATACCCGTTACTCAGCTTAAGCGACCAAAGGGAAATGGAGATATGCAAGCAGCAAAGCGAGATTTAAATGCGCCACCTACCGGCGGAAGACAGATTTAAGCGTTGTGTGCGTTAGGGTAGGCGTGACAAATTCATTGTTCAATAGAATAAGTTAGCCGCGCACTTTGCTCTTTCTGAGCGCCGGCAGTGCTTTTCTCTTTGCCGCTAAGTTCGGCCGGCAACTATTTACATACACACACATACACGCGTAAAAACATTTCGCACTGTCTGGCTCTGACGTCATAGCTTTTTTTCTTGGGAGGTTTGTGGGCGTTAGAGTGGGCGTAGAAAAAATTTTTTTGGGTCAATCGATAGGTATGGACAAGACTAATACATTTCAGTTAAAATTTTCTATCTAACATCAAAACTGTAGGAGCCACAGTTTTGGGCGGTTTGTGGGCGTTAGAGTGGGCGTGGCACTCTACTGAAACAAACTTGCGCTGCGTAAGAAGCTCAGGAATCTGCTCGCCAAATCTCAATAGCCTAGCTCTCATAGTTTCCGAGATCTCAGCGTTCATCCGGACAGACGGACAGACGGACAGACGGACAGACGGACATGGCTAGATCGACTCGGCTAGTGATCCTGATCAAGAATAGATATACTTTTTGGGGTCGGAAACGCTTCCTTCTGCCTGTTACATACTTTCCGACGAATCTAGTATACCTTTTTACTCTACGAGTAACGGGTATAAAAACACCGAAGCTATAATTTGTTTCATATTATTTTCCTACCAATTTTGCGATCGTTCCTATGGCAGCTATATGACATAGTCGTCCGATTTTGATAAAATTTAATTCCAAATTCAGAACTAATTAAAAAATGTTATTTCCAAGCGTTGGAGGTTATATGTTGAAAAACACCGAAGCTATAATTTTTTTCATATTATTTTTCCACAAATTTTCCGATCGTTCCTATGGCAGCTATAAGATATAGTCGTCCGATTTCGATAAAATTTAATTCAAAATTCAAAATTATTTAAAAATTGTTATTTCCAAGCTTAGGAGTTTATATGCTAAAAAACACCAAAGATATAATTTTTATACCCGTTACTCGTAGAGTAAAAGGGTATACTAGATTCGTCGGAAAGTATGTAACAGGCAGAAGGAAGCGTTTCCGACCCCATAAAGTATATATATTCTTGATCGGGATCACTAGCCGAGTCGATCTAGCCATGTCCGTCTGTCCGTCTGTCCGTCTGTCCGTCTGTCCGTCTGTCCGTCTGTCTGTCCGTCCGGATGAACGCTGAGATCTTGGAAACTATAAGAACTAGGCTATTGAGATTAGGCGTGCAGATTCCTGAGCTTCTTACGCAGCGCAAGTTTGTTTCAGCAGAGTGCCACGCCCACTCTAACGCCCACAAACCGCCCAAAACTGAGGCTCCTACAGTTTTCATGCTAGAATAAAAATTTTCATTGAAATGTATTGTTCTCATCAATACCTATCGATTGACCCAAAAAACAGTTTGCCACGCCCACTTGAACGCCCACAAACCGCCCACAAACTTCAAAAAATCGTAAATATGAACGCAGATATCTCGGAAAATATCAAAGATAGAGAAATGGGAATTCAGATTTAGATTCCGTAGGCTTGAGCGCAGCGCAAGCTTGTCACGCGAATATGCCACGCCCACTCTAACGCCCACAAACCGCCCAAGCCTGTGGTGCCCACAATATTCATGCTAGATAAAAAATTTTAACTGAAATGTATTGGTCTTGTCAATACCTATCGGTTGATCCAAAAAAACTTTGCCACGCCCACTCTAACGCCCACAACGCTTAAATCTGTCTACCGCCGGTAGGTGGCGCATTTCAACCTCGCTTTGCTGCATATCTCCATTTTCCTTTGGTCATTTTAGCTGAGTAATGGGTATCTGATAGTCGAGGTACTCGACTATAGCGTTCTTCCTTGTTTTTCATTTTTTTGTCCGATTATTCCTATGGGAGCTATAAGATATAGTTGTCCGATCCGGCTGGTTCCGACTTATATACTACCTGCAAAAGATATAAGACTTTTGGGAAAGTTTCAGCCCGATAGCTTTAAAACTGAGAGACTAGTTTGCGTAGAAACGGACGGACAGACGGACAGACGGACAGACGGACATGGCTAGATCGACTCGTCTAGTCATGCTGATCAAGAATATATATACTTTATGGGGTCGGAAACGTCTCCTTCACTGCGTTGCAAACTTCTGACTGAAATCAATATACCCTCTGCAAGGGTATAAAAATGCGCCTACTAATAGTAGTGCGATTATTTAAATAATGAATATTTGCCTGGTTTGCCTCTAGTAACTTTCGTCCTAGTAGTATGTCATAATTGGAAGAAAAGTCGTGAATATAAAATATTTGTTCTTGAGTAAACAAACTATAAGGTGCAACTTTTACAAATTCATTTAGTTCATAATGACCTGTCATAGTGCGTATAATTGAAACAACTGCTGAAACAAACTTGCGCTGCGTAAGAAGCTCAGGAATCTGCACGCCAAATCTCAATAGCCTAGCTATTATAGTTTCCGAGATCTCAGCGTTCAACCGGACAGACGGACATGGCTAGATCGACTCGGGTAGTGATCCTGATCTAGAATATATATACTTTATGGGGTCGGAAACGCTTCCTTCTTCCTGTTACATACTTTCCGACGAATCTAGTATACCCATTTACTCTACGAGTAACGGGTATAACAAGAAAGGAAGTTAGCTTCGGCAAGCCGAAGCTTATATACCCTTGCAGCTATAATTATTAAATTTAAAAACACAAAAAATGATATTCCCAATAGTATAAGATAATATGTCAAAAAACACCGAAGCTATAATTTGTTTCATATTATTTTCCTACCAACTTTCCGATCGTTCCTATGGCAGCTATATGATATAGTCGTCCGATTTTGATAAAATTAAATTCGAAACTCAGAACTAATTAAAAAATGTTATTTCCAAGCGTAGGAGGTTATATGTTAAACAAGGAAGAACGCTATAGTCGAGTACCTCGACTATCAGATACCCATTACTCAGCTAAAATGACCAAAGGAAAATGGAGATATGCAGCAAAGCGAGGTTGAAATGCGCCACCTACCGGCGGTAGACAGATTTAAGCGTTGTGGGCGTTAGAGTGGGCGTGGCAAAGTTTTTTTTGGATCAACCGATAGGTATTGACAAGACCAATACATTTCAGTTAAAATTTTTTATCTAGCATGAATATTGTGGGCACCACAGGCTTGGGCGGTTTGTGGGCGTTAGAGTGGGCGTGGCATATTCGCGTGACAAACTTGCGCTGCGCTCAAGCCTACGGAATCTAAATCTGAATTCCCATTTCTCTATCTTTGATATTTTCCGAGATATCTGCGTTCATATTTACGATTTTTTGAAGTTTGTGGGCGGTTTGTGGGCGTTCAAGTGGGCGTGGCAAACTGTTTTTTGGGTCAATCGATAGGTATTGATGAGAACAATACATTTCAATGAAAATTTTTATTCTAGCATGTAAACTGTAGGAGCCTCAGTTTTGGGCGGTTTGTGGGCGTTAGAGTGGGCGTGGCACTCTGCTGAAACAAACTTGCGCTGCGTAAGAAGCTCAGGAATCTGCACGCCTAATCTCAATAGCCTAGTTCTTATAGTTTCCAAGATCTCAGCGTTCATCCGGACGGACAGACAGACGGACAGACGGACAGACGGACAGACGGACAGACGGACAGACGGACATGGCTAGATCGACTCGGCTAGTGATCCCGATCAAGAATATATATACTTTATGGGGTCGGAAACGCTTCCTTCTGCCTGTTACATACTTTCCGACGAATCTAGTATACCCTTTTACTCTACGAGTAACGGGTATAAAAAACAGCGAAGCTATAATTTGTTTCATATTATTTTCCTACCAATTTTGCGATCGTTCCTATGGCAGCTATATGACATAGTCGTCCGATTTTGATAAAATTTAATTCAAAATTCAGAACTAATTAAAAAATGTTATTTCCAAGCGTTGGAGGTTATATGTTGAAAAACACCGAAGCTATAATTTTTTTCATATTATTTTTCCACAAATTTTCCGATCGTTCCTATGCAGCTATATGATATAGTCGTCCGATTTCGATAAAATTTAATTCAAAATTCAAAATTATTTAAAAATTGTTATTTCCAAGCTTAGGAGTTTATATGCTAAAAAACACCAAAGATATAATTTTTTTTCATTTTTTTGTCCGATTATTCCTATGGGAGCTATAAGATATAGTTGTCCGATCCGGCTGGTTCCGACTTATATACTACCTGCAAAAGATATAAGACTTTTGGGAAAGTTTCAGCCCGATAGCTTTAAAACTGAGAGACTAGTTTGCGTAGAAACGGACGGACAGACGGACAGACGGACAGACGGACATGGCTAGATCGACTCGTCTAGTCATGCTAATCAAGAATATATATACTTTATGGGGTCGGAAATGGGGTCCTTCACTGCGTTGCAAACTTCTGACTGAAATCAATATACCCTCTGCAAGGGTATAAAAACACCGAAGCTAGAATTTGTTTCATATTATTTTCCTACCAATTTTCCGATCGTTCCTATGGCAGCTATATGATATAGTCGTCCGATTTTGATAAAATTAAATTCGAAACTCAGAACTAATTAAAAAATGTTATTTCCAAGCGTAGGAGGTTATATGTTAAACAAGGGAGAACGCTATAGTCGAGTACCTCGACTATCAGATACCCGTTACTCAGCTTAAGCGACCAAAGGGAAATGGAGATATGCAAGCAGCAAAGCGAGATTTAAATGCGCCACCTACCGGCGGAAGACAGATTTAATCGTTGTGTGCGTTAGGGTAGGCGTGACAAATTCATTGTTCAATAGAATAAGTTAGCCGCGCACTTTGCTCTTTCTGAGCGCCGGCAGTGCTTTTCTCTTTGCCGCTAAGTTCGGCCGGCAACTATTTACATACACACACATACACGCGTAAAAACATTTCGCACTGTCTGGCTCTGACGTCATAGCTTTTTTTCTTGTGAGGTTTGTGGGCGTTAGAGTGGGCGTAGAAAAAATTTTTTTGGGTCAATCGATAGGTATGGACAAGACTAATACATTTCAGTTAAAATTTTCTATCTAACATCAAAACTGTAGGAGCCACAGTTTTGGGCGGTTTGTGGGCGTTAGAGTGGGCGTGGCACTCTACTGAAACAAACTTGCGCTGCGTAAGAAGCTCAGGAATCTGCTCGCCAAATCTCAATAGCCTAGCTCTCATAGTTTCCGAAATCTCAGCGTTCATCCGGACAGACGGACAGACGGACAGACGGACAGACGGACAGACGGACAGACGGACAGACGGACATGGCTAGATCGACTCGGCTAGTGATCCCGATCAAGAATATATATACTTTATGGGGTCGGAAACGCTTCCTTCTGCCTGTTACATACTTTCCGACGAATCTAGTATACCCTTTTACTCTACGAGTAACGGGTATAAAAAACAGCGAAGCTATAATTTGTTTCATATTATTTTCCTACCAATTTTGCGATCGTTCCTATGGCAGCTATATGACATAGTCGTCCGATTTTGATAAAATTTAATTCAAAATTCAGAACTAATTAAAAAATGTTATTTCCAAGCGTTGGAGGTTATATGTTGAAAAACACCGAAGCTATAATTTTTTTCATATTATTTTTCCACAAATTTTCCGATCGTTCCTATGCAGCTATATGATATAGTCGTCCGATTTCGATAAAATTTAATTCAAAATTCAAAATTATTTAAAAATTGTTATTTCCAAGCTTAGGAGTTTATATGCTAAAAAACACCAAAGATATAATTTTTTTTCATTTTTTTGTCCGATTATTCCTATGGGAGCTATAAGATATAGTTGTCCGATCCGGCTGGTTCCGACTTATATACTACCTGCAAAAGATATAAGACTTTTGGGAAAGTTTCAGCCCGATAGCTTTAAAACTGAGAGACTAGTTTGCGTAGAAACGGACGGACAGACGGACAGACGGACAGACGGACATGGCTAGATCGACTCGTCTAGTCATGCTAATCAAGAATATATATACTTTATGGGGTCGGAAATGGGGTCCTTCACTGCGTTGCAAACTTCTGACTGAAATCAATATACCCTCTGCAAGGGTATAAAAACACCGAAGCTAGAATTTGTTTCATATTATTTTCCTACCAATTTTCCGATCGTTCCTATGGCAGCTATATGACATAGTCGTCCGATTTTGATAAAATTTAATTCGAAATTCAGAACTAATTAAAAAATGTTATTTCCAAGCGTTGGAGGTTATATGTTGAAAAACACCGAAGCTATAATTTTTTTCATATTATTTTTCCACAAATTTTCCGATCGTTCCTATGGCAGCTATAAGATATAGTCGTCCGATTTCGATAAAATTTAATTCAAAATTCAAAATTATTGAAAAATTGTTATTTCCAAGCTTAGGAGTTTATATGCTAAAAAACACCAAAGATATAATTTTTATACCCGTTACTCGTAGAGTAAAAGGGTATACTAGATTCGTCGGAAAGTATGTAACAGGCAGAAGGAAGCGTTTCCGACCCCATAAAGTATATATATTCTTGATCGGGATCACTAGCCGAGTCGATCTAGCCATGTCCGTCTGTCCGTCTGTCCGTCTGTCCGTCTGTCCGTCTGTCCGTCTGTCCGTCTGTCTGTCCGTCCGGATGAACGCTGAGATCTTGGAAACTATAAGAACTAGGCTATTGAGATTAGGCGTGCAGATTCCTGAGCTTCTTACGCAGCGCAAGTTTGTTTCAGCAGAGTGCCACGCCCACTCTAACGCCCACAAACCGCCCAAAACTGAGGCTCCTACAGTTTTCATGCTAGAATAAAAATTTTCATTGAAATGTATTGTTCTCATCAATACCTATCGATTGACCCAAAAAACAGTTTGCCACGCCCACTTGAACGCCCACAAACCGCCCACAAACTTCAAAAAATCGTAAATATGAACGCAGATATCTCGGAAAATATCAAAGATAGAGAAATGGGAATTCAGATTTAGATTCCGTAGGCTTGAGCGCAGCGCAAGTTTGTCACGCGAATATGCCACGCCCACTCTAACGCCCACAAACCGCCCAAGCCTGTGGTGCCCACAATATTCATGCTAGATAAAAAATTTTAACTGAAATGTATTGGTCTTGTCAATACCTATCGGTTGATCCAAAAAAAACTTTGCCACGCCCACTCTAACGCCCACAACGCTTAAATCTGTCTACCGCCGGTAGGTGGCGCATTTCAACCTCGCTTTGCTGCATATCTCCATTTTCCTTTGGTCATTTTGCTGAGTAATGGGTATCTGATAGTCGAGGTACTCGACTATAGCGTTCTTCCTTGTTTTTCATTTTTTTGTCCGATTATTCCTATGGGAGCTATAAGATATAGTTGTCCGATCCGGCTGGTTCCGACTTATATACTACCTGCAAAAGATATAAGACTTTTGGGAAAGTTTCAGCCCGATAGCTTTAAAACTGAGAGACTAGTTTGCGTAGAAACGGACGGACAGACGGACAGACGGACAGACGGACATGGCTAGATCGACTCGTCTAGTCATGCTGATCAAGAATATATATACTTTATGGGGTCGGAAACGTCTCCTTCACTGCGTTGCAAACTTCTGACTGAAATCAATATACCCTCTGCAAGGGTATAAAAATGCGCCTACTAATAGTAGTGCGATTATTTAAATAATCAATATTTGCCTGGTTTGCCTCTAGTAACTTTCGTCCTAGTAGTATGTCATAATTGGAAGAAAAGTCGTGAATATAAAATATTTGTTCTTGAGTAAACAAACTATAAGGTGCAACTTTTACAAATTCATTTAGTTCATAATGACCTGTCATAGTGCGTATAATTGTCGTATCTTTATGTATGCTCCCGTTAAGAAAATTATTTTTCATTAAGTTAATTGATGACCGGTATCGACGAGGCAACGATTATTATGATTATTTATAGATATTTCTATGTATGTAATTGGTCCGAGGCTTGCATTGGAAAATTTTCATTTTCATCATAAAAATCTTCTTCTTTGTACTCTTTATTTTGTTGACAATTTTCGTCTACTTGCATTCTTGATTGTCCACTATTACTTTCTCTGACTCTCTTTTGTGATTGGTTGGGTTCTGAGCCCGATCGTCCACTTGGCTGTTGGCTTTGATTATTTTTATTATTTTATTTATTATTTTGGTGTCCCTGAATTAAATTTCTTCGAAACTCTTGGTAACTTCCCCTTTTTTGGTCAAAAGTATTATTTCTGTTATTCGATTGGAACCTATAATTTTGTGGAACCATTCTTTGGGGTTGATTGGGGTGTGGTTGAATTGAAAGAGCTGGGCCAGGATTAAATTGTAGGGTGTTGTACAAATTAGTCTAAGGGTAGGGGTTACGTGTACAATTTGTTTGCTGTTGCTTTTGAATTTTATTTACATTAATGTTATAATGTTTTAAATTTTCATTTTCTTCGTATAGCCCTTCTTGCTAAGCCGCTTGTTTCAGTTTAAGTACCGTTGAAATACCGCTTCTTGCTAATGTCATAAAAATTCAGTCAGGTAATTTTCGTTGTATTAGGTTTTTTGTAGTCCTAAACATTGCTTCTGTGTACAATATAAATTCATTTGGATTTCCCTCAAGTTCTAATTTGTTGCTTATAACTAACTGTTTAAGCTCGATCTCATTACAAAATTTTCTTAGGTTACCTTGAAAATTAGTATTGTATAATCGCCTTAATAGTTCCTCCACAGGCGTTTGCGTTTTGTACTCGTCGATTAGGGCTGCTCTAAGATCTGGCCAGTTGTTGACTTGTAGAACTTGCAGAATCCTCTGGGCATCACCGGTGATTTGAAGTTCAATTGCTCCAAATATAACGCTTGTCTGTCGATCATTGGTTGTAGGATACAGACGCAAAAGGTAGTTAACTCTTCTGACAAAGGTTCCTAGGGTAGATGGACCTAATTCAAACGTTGGAATATTCCGGATCTGGGACAAAAGCTGATTTAAGTTTTGCTCCGTCAATGGATTGGGTGCCACACCAATTTGTGGTTGCCCTTGAGCTGGTGGTTGTTGGCCCATTTTGTTGTGTTTAATTAAATTCCACTCAACTTTATTACTGACCGAATTGGATTTATTCAGAAGTCGATTGAAATTTAATTTATTATAATATTTTTTCAGTGCCTTTAATTTGCACTTCGGTTCTTTTGCGGATCTCTTAGTTGCACTTCCGAGCTAGTCGATTAAATTGCTTACTTGTGGGCAATTCCACGAGCTGATCTGGATATCCTAGTAGTTTAAAAATATCCTTTAAATTGATCAGTAAGCTCCCGACTTTGTTTTTTTCGCAAGGATATTTTTTAAAGAGATCCTACCGACTGCGCCATTTACATGAGTCGTTCTTCGCCCGAATAAAAAAATCAGGAGATTTTTTATATTTGTTGGTTATTCTTTATAAGAACGTTGGAAAAAGACTAATTGTATGTTACAGAATTGTTTATAATGAAACCTCGGCTTGTGTTTTAGAATTTACTGTTAGTGCATTGGGTGACGCAATCGCAAGTGGATGATGCGATCGACACTTCTTTGTTTATGTTTACATAATTCGGTCTTATTAGATTTTGCGATCTTATCGGATTCTTACGTTTATGGAATTACGTCATTGTTGACATTCGGACTTAATCAACTTTCTTTGTTTGTTTGCATTGCGATTCTGTTTATTTGTGAACGGTTTCGTTCTTTGAACTGGTGGCCGTTGAGAAATCGCAATGCATACACGTCACTATATACTTTATGGATTCGAAAACGCTTCCTTCTGCCTGTTACATACTTTCCGACGAATCTAGTATACCCTTTTACTCTACGAGTAACGGGTATAATAAATGGAATGTTCAACGAATGTTTTTATGGACAAACTTCCGTTTAGCTCGAACGCCCGATTTTTTTCAAACTTTCCATGTCAACATGTTTTTGGGTCCTGATACGGGAAAAATAGTCAAAGTTGGCGCAAATAACGGGATCTTGCAAAATAACGGTAAAAACCGTAACAATGTTTGTTTTTTGCTGTTTTTCCGAAAATATAAGGAAAATCAAAAAATGTCTCAGACAAAAACAAAAGATATTTATAAAACGGATCTTTTTTGTAATAATCATTTGTGCTCCAACGGTTTTTATACCCGTTACTCGTAGAGTAAAAGGGTACACTAGATTCGTCGGAAAGTATGTAACAGGCAGAAGGAAGCGTTTTCGAATCCATAAAGTATATATATTCTTGATCAGGATCACTAGCCGAGTCGATCTAGCCATGTCCGTCTGTCCGTCTGTCCGTCCGCTGAGATCTTGGAAACAATGAGAGCTAGGCTATTGAGATTTGGCTTGCAGATTCCTAAGCTTCTTACGCAGCGCAAGTTTGTTTCAGTAGAGTGCCACGCCCACTCTAACGTCCACAAACCGCCCAAAACTGTGGCTTCTACAGTTTTGATGTTAGAATAAAAATTTTAACTGAAATGAATTGTTCTCATCAATACCTGTCGATTGACCCAAAAAAAAGTTTGCCACGCCCACTTTAACGCCCACAAACCACCCACAAACTTCAAAAAATCGTTAGTATGAACGTAGATATCTCGGAAACTATCAAAGATAGAGTATTGGGATTTCAGATTTAGATTCCGTAGCCTTGTACGCAGCGCAAGTTTGTTATGCGAATATGCCACGCCCACTCTAACGCCCACAAACCGCCCAAGCCTGTGGCGCCCACAATTTTTATGATAGATAAAAAATTTTAACTGAAATGTATTAGTCTCGTCAATACCTATCGATTGATCCAAAAAAAATGTTTCCAAGCCCACTCTAACGCCCATAACGCTTAAATCTGTCTACCGCCGGTAGGTGGCGCATTTCAATCTTGCTTTGCTCCTTGCATATCTCCATTTCCTTTTGGTCCCTTTAGCTGAGTAACGGGTATCTGATAGTCGAGGTACTCGACTATAGCGTTCTTCCTTGTTTGAAGGTGACAATGTCGGAAAAAATTTGTATGAAAAAGAGAAAAATATGGGTCTAATGCACGTTTCATTTTCAAAAAATCATAAAAAATATAAGCAAAATCATTTTTGAAAAATTCTTTTTGCAGTTACTATTATTTTTGTTTGAAAAAACTTTTTGCATCAAAAAATTTAAATTTTCAAGTCGAGGGAAAAAGTTAAAAAAAAATTTTTTTAAGTAGATTTACACAAATTCGTCCTTTTTAATAAATACTGAATGGGTTAAGAAATGTATTGTATCATTCAAACGGCATTTAAATTACCTTTCCATTGATGCCAACAGTTTACAAGAAGTAAATTCAAATTATGAGTACATTGAACTTTTGTTTTGTCAAAATACATATGCCGACCAGTGTATATACATTATGGGGTCGGAAACGCTTCCTTCTGCCTGTTACATACTTTCCGACGAATCTAGTTTACCCTTTTACTCTTCCAATAACGGTAAAAGCAAATAGTTAGGAAGGTTATGCCTAATAAAATAATAATCAACAGTAGAAACAGAATCATACACAAAGATTATATTAAGAATTAATAAATTATTTTTTTTTTAACTTACAGAAAATGCATTCCCTAATACCTATTTTATCAATCATAATATTGGCCAGATCAAAAATAACTGATTACTCGAACCATGAATTTTTTCTGTTCAAAGACAACAAGGATGTTATTACCTATGAGTCGTACATGATTTATTCCATGTAATTAATTAAAGTTTTTATATAGAAATAATAAATATAGAATCAGATAATATAAAAAGGGATTCAAATCAAAGGTCACAATGGGAATTAAATACGACATAGAAGTAATCGAACTAATTTTATCCCAGTTAATATCAGCTAGATCAAACAAGGGGAATAAATGAGTTAGGCACCGTGTGGAAATGGTTGGCTGGAACTCTGGATCATGACGATTTAATTGAAGTACAAAATAAAGTCAATGAATTAGTTTAAAATAATAAACAATCTATTATCAATTCCAAATTAATCAAAGAAATAGAATCTCTTTCTGAAGATTGCATGAATTGATATTCTTAGTACAAATATGTTAAACAATGAAGATATTATTGAAATTTTAAAACACGAACAAATGCCAGTTATTATTGCTGGCTAAAAGGATATCTCTGTATTCAAAATCGCTGTACATAAAGAACTTTTAATAATTTATATAAAATACCCAATAATAAAATACAGATGCGAAATATATTACGCCTGATCCATTTCCCAATCCGACGGAAAATTATTAATAAGTAATCAAGTCGCAGAATGCGCACATACATATTACGAAGTTTCTACATTTAAGATAGAATTCTTTAATAATAATTGCACTTTAAGTTTGGAAAAAACTTGTTTTAACCGATTATTAAACGGTGAGAAATCAATTTGTAAAAAAATAAGAGAGAAACATAAAAAAATAGACATTATCCAAGATGGTCTCATATTAATAAATGGTAAGAATATTGTCAACAACTCCGAGTTAAGCGGATCATTCTTAATAACATTTAATGGTACAACCACAATTAATAACGTTTTATATACTAGTTTAGAGAACAAAATTCATAACTATATAACTACGAATCACTTCAAAAATTATGAAATATCCTTTCTAATCGAAAAGTCAAAAGAGTCAAAAAAGTCCTGCGGTATTTTTATTGAATTTTCAATTGTTCATAAAATAGGTTACAATAATGCGCCGTTTTATTCGATGACGAGATGCCAACTTCCGAATTGAACGTTTGGCCATAGGGGAGCAACTAATAGTGGATGATTTCCTGCAAATCCCACCAAACACACAGAAAAACTTTCCTGGCCGTTAATCCAGGCTTGGCCACCGTCTGGACCGCTTCACCGCTTTTCGACAGTGACCCAATTTTCATCGCCAGTCACCATACGCTTGAAAAACAAGTCGATTTTGTTGCGATTCAGAAGCGATTCGCATACGTCGATACGGTCAAAGATATTTGTATACCCTTGCAGAGGGTATAATGATTTCAGTCAGAAGTTAGAAACGCAGTGAAGGAGACGTTTCGGACCCCATAAAGTATATATATTCTTGATCGGCATGACTAGACGAGTCTATCTAGCCATGTCCGTCTATCCGTCTGTCCGTCCGTTTCTACGCAAACTAGTCTCTCAGCTGAAACTTTCCCAGGTAGTATATAAATCGGAACCAGCCGGATCGGACAACTATATCTTATTGCTCCATAGGAATAATCGGAAAAAAATTTTTTTTTTATTATACCTTTGGTGTTTCTTAACATATAACCTCCTAAGCTTGGAAATAACATTTTTTAATTAGTTTTGAATTTCGAATTAAATTTTATTGAAATCGGACGACTATATCATGTAGCTGCCATAGGAACGATCGGAAAATTGGTGGAAAAATAATATGAACAAATCATAGCTTCGGTGTTTTTTAACATATAACCTCCTTAGAAATAATATTTGTAATTTATATTGATTTCGAATTTAATTGTATTAAAATTGGACGACTATATCATATATCTGCCATAGGAACGATCGGAAAATTGGTGATAAAATAATGGGAAACAAATTATAGCTTCGATGTTTTTTGACATATCACTGTGGACGGCAGTACACGTAGTGACGAAGCGCGCAAGAGAGCGTGCGAAGACAACTACTATATATAGCCGCAGAATTGAAAATCTGCCATTATGGTTCGATCGTAACGAGTGATACACCAATCGAAAGGTATCGCAAAAATTAAGAAGATACCAAGACTTTCGAAAGATAAATTTGTTTGGGAGAAAAGGCGGTGAAAGTGTAAAAGTAAAAATTTAGAAAATTGGAGCTGCTGGATACGGTGGGAATAAAAGCCCCCGGCTGTTTAGCTAGTTTAATTCTTACTAAGAATACGCGTCGAATGACACGTCATTTGTTGAAATCCGATGTCCCGTTTAAAAGTAATTAAAACAAGGAAGAACGCTATAGTCGAGTACCTCGACTATCAGATACCCGTTACTCAGCTAAAGGGACCAAAAGGAAATGGAGATATGCAAGGAGCAAAGCAAGATTGAAATGCGCCACCTACCGGCGGTAGACAGATTTAAGCGTTATGGGCGTTAGAGTGGGCTTGGAAACATTTTTTTTGGATCAATCGATAGGTATTGACGAGACTAATACATTTCAGTTAAAATTTTTTATCTATCATAAAAATTGTGGGCGCCACAGGCTTGGGCGGTTTGTGGGCGTTAGAGTGGGCGTGGCATATTCGCATAACAAACTTGCGCTGCGTACAAGGCTACGGAATCTAAATCTGAAATCCCAATACTCTATCTTTGATAGTTTCCGAGATATCTACGTTCATACTAACGATTTTTTGAAGTTTGTGGGTGGTTTGTGGGCGTTAAAGTGGGCGTGGCAAACTTTTTTTTGGGTCAATCGACAGGTATTGATGAGAACAATTCATTTCAGTTAAAATTTTTATTCTAACATCAAAACTGTAGAAGCCACAGTTTTGGGCGGTTTGTGGACGTTAGAGTGGGCGTGGCACTCTACTGAAACAAACTTGCGCTGCGTAAGAAGCTTAGGAATCTGCAAGCCAAATCTCAATAGCCTAGCTCTCATTGTTTCCAAGATCTCAGCGGACGGACAGACGGACAGACGGACATGGCTAGATCGACTCGGCTAGTGATCCTGATCAAGAATATATATACTTTATGGATTCGAAAACGCTTCCTTCTGCCTGTTACATACTTTCCGACGAATCTAGTGTACCCTTTTACTCTACGAGTAACGGGTATAAAAACCGTTGGAGCACAAATGATTATTACAAAAAAGATCCGTTTTATAAATATCTTTTGTTTTTGTCTGAGACATTTTTTGATTTTCCTTATATTTTCGGAAAAACAGCAAAAAACAAACATTGTTACGGTTTTTACCGTTATTTTGCAAGATCCCGTTATTTGCGCCAACTTTGACTATTTTTCCCGTATCAGGACCCAAAAACATGTTGACATGGAAAGTTTGAAAAAAATCGGGCGTTCGAGCTAAACGGAAGTTTGTCCATAAAAACATTCGTTGAACATTCCATTTATTATACCCGTTACTCGTAGAGTAAAAGGGTATACTAGATTCGTCGGAAAGTATGTAACAGGCAGAAGGAAGCGTTTTCGAATCCATAAAGTATATAGTGACGTGTATGCATTGCGATTTCTCAACGGCCACCAGTTCAAAGAACGAAACCGTTCACAAATAAACAGAATCGCAATGCAAACAAACAAAGAAAGTTGATTAAGTCCGAATGTCAACAATGACGTAATTCCATAAACGTAAGAATCCGATAAGATCGCAAAATCTAATAAGACCGAATTATGTAAACATAAACAAAGAAGTGTCGATCGCATCATCCACTTGCGATTGCGTCACCCAATGCACTAACAGTAAATTCTAAAACACAAGCCGAGGTTTCATTATAAACAATTCTGTAACATACAATTAGTCTTTTTCCAACGTTCTTATAAAGAATAACCAACAAATATAAAAAATCTCCTGATTTTTTTATTCGGGCGAAGAACGACTCATGTAAATGGCGCAGTCGGTAGGATCTCTTTAAAAAATATCCTTGCGAAAAAAACAAAGTCGGGAGCTTACTGATCAATTTAAAGGATATTTTTAAACTACTAGGATATCCAGATCAGCTCGTGGAATTGCCCACAAGTAAGCAATTTAATCGACTAGCTCGGAAGTGCAACTAAGAGATCCGCAAAAGAACCGAAGTGCAAATTAAAGGCACTGAAAAAATATTATAATAAATTAAATTTCAATCGACTTCTGAATAAATCCAATTCGGTCAGTAATAAAGTTGAGTGGAATTTAATTAAACACAACAAAATGGGCCAACAACCACCAGCTCAAGGGCAACCACAAATTGGTGTGGCACCCA
The DNA here is from genome assembly GCF_014743375.2 of Drosophila subpulchrella. Lineage (NCBI taxonomy): Eukaryota > Metazoa > Arthropoda > Insecta > Diptera > Drosophilidae > Drosophila > Drosophila subpulchrella. The sequence continues at coordinate 162,537 of NW_023665652.1, forward strand.
ATCCATTGACGGAGCAAAACTTAAATCAGCTTTTGTCCCAGATCCGGAATATTCCAACGTTTGAATTAGGTCCATCTACCCTAGGAACCTTTGTCAGAAGAGTTAACTACCTTTTGCGTCTGTATCCTACAACCAATGATCGACAGACAAGCGTTATATTTGGAGCAATTGAACTTCAAATCACCGGTGATGCCCAGAGGATTCTGCAAGTTCTACAAGTCAACAACTGGCCAGATCTTAGAGCAGCCCTAATCGACGAGTACAAAACGCAAACGCCTGTGGAGGAACTATTAAGGCGATTATACAATACTAATTTTCAAGGTAACCTAAGAAAATTTTGTAATGAGATCGAGCTTAAACAGTTAGTTATAAGCAACAAATTAGAACTTGAGGGAAATCCAAATGAATTTATATTGTACACAGAAGCAATGTTTAGGACTACAAAAAACCTAATACAACGAAAATTACCTGACTGAATTTTTATGACATTAGCAAGAAGCGGTATTTCAACGGTACTTAAACTGAAACAAGCGGCTTAGCAAGAAGGGCTATACGAAGAAAATGAAAATTTAAAACATTATAACATTAATGTAAATAAAATTCAAAAGCAACAGCAAACAAATTGTACACGTAACCCCTACCCTTAGACTAATTTGTACAACACCCTACAATTTAATCCTGGCCCAGCTCTTTCAATTCAACCACACCCCAATCAACCCCAAAGAATGGTTCCACAAAATTATAGGTTCCAATCGAATAACAGAAATAATACTTTTGACCAAAAAAGGGGAAGTTACCAAGAGTTTCGAAGAAATTTAATTCAGGGACACCAAAATAATAAATAAAATAATAAAAATAATCAAAGCCAACAGCCAAGTGGACGATCGGGCTCAGAACCCAACCAATCACAAAAGAGAGTCAGAGAAAGTAATAGTGGACAATCAAGAATGCAAGTAGACGAAAATTGTCAACAAAATAAAGAGTACAAAGAAGAAGATTTTTATGATGAAAATGAAAATTTTCCAATGCAAGCCTCGGACCAATTACATACATAGAAATATCTATAAATAATCATAATAATCGTTGCCTCGTCGATACCGGTCATCAATTAACTTAATGAAAAATAATTTTCTTAACGGGAGCATACATAAAGATACGACAATTATACGCACTATGACAGGTCATTATGAACTAAATGAATTTGTAAAAGTTGCACCTTATAGTTTGTTTACTCAAGAACAAATATTTTATATTCACGACTTTTCTTCCAATTATGACATACTACTAGGACGAAAGTTACTAGAGGCAAACCAGGCAAATATTGATTATTTAAATAATCGCACTACTATTAGTAGGCGCATTTTTATACCCTTGCAGAGGGTATATTGATTTCAGTCAGAAGTTTGCAACGCAGTGAAGGAGACGTTTCCGACCCCATAAAGTATATATATTCTTGATCAGCATGACTAGACGAGTCGATCTAGCCATGTCCGTCTGTCCGTCTGTCCGTCTGTCCGTCCGTTTCTACGCAAACTAGTCTCTCAGTTTTAAAGCTATCGGGCTGAAACTTTCCCAAAAGTCTTATATCTTTTGCAGGTAGTATATAAGTCGGAACCAGCCGGATCGGACAACTATATCTTATAGCTCCCATAGGAATAATCGGACAAAAAAATGAAAAACAAGGAAGAACGCTATAGTCGAGTACCTCGACTATCAGATACCCATTACTCAGCAAAATGACCAAAGGAAAATGGAGATATGCAGCAAAGCGAGGTTGAAATGCGCCACCTACCGGCGGTAGACAGATTTAAGCGTTGTGGGCGTTAGAGTGGGCGTGGCAAAGTTTTTTTTGGATCAACCGATAGGTATTGACAAGACCAATACATTTCAGTTAAAATTTTTTATCTAGCATGAATATTGTGGGCACCACAGGCTTGGGCGGTTTGTGGGCGTTAGAGTGGGCGTGGCATATTCGCGTGACAAACTTGCGCTGCGCTCAAGCCTACGGAATCTAAATCTGAATTCCCATTTCTCTATCTTTGATATTTTCCGAGATATCTGCGTTCATATTTACGATTTTTTGAAGTTTGTGGGCGGTTTGTGGGCGTTCAAGTGGGCGTGGCAAACTGTTTTTTGGGTCAATCGATAGGTATTGATGAGAACAATACATTTCAATGAAAATTTTTATTCTAGCATGAAAACTGTAGGAGCCTCAGTTTTGGGCGGTTTGTGGGCGTTAGAGTGGGCGTGGCACTCTGCTGAAACAAACTTGCGCTGCGTAAGAAGCTCAGGAATCTGCACGCCTAATCTCAATAGCCTAGTTCTTATAGTTTCCAAGATCTCAGCGTTCATCCGGACGGACAGACAGACGGACAGACGGACAGACGGACAGACGGACAGACGGACAGACGGACATGGCTAGATCGACTCGGCTAGTGATCCCGATCAAGAATATATATACTTTATGGGGTCGGAAACGCTTCCTTCTGCCTGTTACATACTTTCCGACGAATCTAGTATACCCTTTTACTCTACGAGTAACGGGTATAAAAATGAGATTTTCTTCTTCTTCCCAAAATGAAAGTGTTTGTCTCTTTGTTTGTGGGTTTGTATGCATCCCATCTTAGTTTTAGGGTTTTTGAAACCCAATAAGTGTATAAAGTAGCTTGAAATAGAAAACTTTTGTTCTACGACTTTTGGAAAAACCCGCTAGTTTAGCGGAAAATCAAAAAAAAAGCCAGATTTAAAATGCTTATAGTATCTAAACAACTATTGCTACAAAAACGTGCTATATATCTCTGAAAAGATAATTTAATTTGCTAAATACTCTTCATATAGTAAAATTGTCTGAATATAATAGATTTAGAGTTATGACAAAAAATTGAGTCGAACGATTTCTTTTTAAATTTCGAATCATATAGCCCTTGAGATTTCTTAACTTTTGATTTATAACACTTTTTGCCCTAAAAATTACAGTTTGGAAGATATTAAGCGATTAAAAGTGCAACTCGTTTCAGCTCCGTATACGAAATATTTCATACTTATTGGAATAAACAAGAAAAAATCCATTTTGATGAAAAATATTCTTGTTAGATTTTTTCAAACGGAAAATCTGTTATGGTTTTAGGGTCCTTTGCTTGCATGAAGCTAATCGAAATAGGAAACTTGATCTATTTGTTCTACCACTTTGGAAAAACCCGCTAGTTCGGCGGGAAATGTAAGAAACGACAGATTTCTCTTGGAATCTGAAACTATACAGCCCTTGAGATTCCAAACTTGTGCTATTAAAATAGGTAATTGAAGCGATAAAACTTGTTGCGCCTAATTTAAGGTGACGTTCAGCTAAGATTAGGGGTCGAATCTGGGTGTTCGGTTTTTCAATAGCCAAGCCATATGGAGACGACTCCTAGTCATGGTATTGGGGTACTTAAACTCTTGAGCAAAAAAAAACTCTGATATCAAACAAAAACACCTCTTAGCGAGGTAGAAAGTAGTGGCGAACGCGCCTTAAATAAACATTTCTGATATCAACAATTGTGACGAAAAATTATATTACATTCGATAAAAGGAAGGAAGGAAGCGTTTCCGACCCCATAAAGTGTATATATTCTTAATCAGGATCACTAGCCGAGTCGACCTAGACATGTCCGCCTGTCCGTTTGTCCGTCTGTATATTCCGTAGCATTGTACGCAGCTAAAGTTTGTTACGCGAGTATGCCACGCCCACAAACCGCCTAAACCTAAGGCGCCCACATTTATTTGCTAGATAAAAAATTTGAACTGAAATGTATTGGTCTCCTCAATACCTATCGATTGATCCAAAAAAAAATTGCCACGCCCACTCTAACGCCCATAACGCTTAAATCTGTCTAACGCCGGTAGGTGGCGCATTTCAATCACGCTTTGCTGCTTGCATATCTCCATTTCCCTTTGGTCCCTTTAGCTGAGTAACGGGTATTCGATAGTAGAGGTACTCGACTATAGCGTTCTTCCTTGTTTTTGTTTTGAAATAGTTTAAAACAATATCGGAAAAAACAATTTTCAGCACTTTGATTTTGTCCATGAAATGTGTTGATGGTTTTGTAAGTCTACCATGCGAAACTTCGTATACGTAGGTAAATGATGAGTTTTCGGCAATCCCATTGGAGAGTCGCATTTTTTAAAAAACATAGCCTGCAATGTACTCAATGGCATCCCCCGTCAACTCATCTAGTTCAATATCTACTGGTACGCTCATATCAATGTCTGCTTCAAAATCTTCAAGCTGCACTGTGTATGCACTTTGATCTGATTGTGATCTTAGGTCTAGGTTCAACCACGTATCGGTGTTGTCATCATCAAAATGTTGATTGTTTGACAAACTTTCAGTGTTTTTGGCTAAATAAAAAAAAAGATTTTTAAATAAACAAAACTAAGTATAAGAAGTAAAAGGAAACATAAATCACAAAATACAGAATAAAAATAAAAGCTATAAACAATCTCGATTCAAACCTCGCTGAAATATAGAGCTAAACATTTGACAATTAGTATTATTAGGTTAAATTATTATTATTATACCCGTTACCCGTAGAGTAACGCTATAGTCGAGTACCTCGACTATCAGATACCCGTTACTCAGCTATAGTGACCAAACGGAAGTGGAGTTATGCAAGCAGCAAAGCGAGATTGAAAAGCGCCACCTACCCGAAATCTCAATATATGGTAATGTGCGCGGGTGACAGATTTAAGAGTTATGGGCGTTAGAGTGGGGGTGGCAAATTTTTTTGGGATCAATCGATAAGTATTGACGAGACTAATACATTTCATTTGTATCTAGCATGAAAATTGTGGGCGCCACAAATATAATATTAAGAATTAATAAAATATTTTTTTTAACTTACAGAAAATGCATATCCTAATACCTATTTTATCAATCATAATATTGGCCAGATCAAAAATAACTGATTACTCGAACCATGAATTTTTTCTGTTCAAAGACAACAAGGATGTTATTACCTATGAGTCGTACATGATTTATTCCATGTAATTAATTAAAGTTTTTATATAGAAATAATAAATATAGAATCAGATAATATAAAAAGGGATTCAAATCAAAGGTCACAATGGGAATTAAATACGACATAGAAGTAATCGAACTAATTTTATCCCAGTTAATATCAGCTAGATCAAACAAGGGGAATAAATGAGTTAGGCACCGTGTGGAAATGGTTGGCTGGAACTCTGGATCATGACGATTTAATTGAAGTACAAAATAAAGTCAATGAATTAGTTTAAAATAATAAACAATCTATTATCAATTCCAAATTGATCAAAGAAATAGAATCTCTGTCTGAAGATTGCATGAATTGATATTTTTAATACAAATATGTTAAACAATGAAGATATTATTGAAATTTTAAAACACGAACAAATGCCAGTTATTATCGCTGGCTTAATGGATGTCTCTGTATTCAAAATCGCTGTACATAAAGAACTTTTAATAATTTATATAAAATACCCAATAATAAAATACAGATGCGAAATATGTTACGCCTGATCCATTTTCCAATCCGACGGAAAATTATTAATAAGTAATCAAGTCGCAGAATGCGCACATACATATTACGAAGTTTCTACATTTAAGATAGAATTCTTTAATAATAATTGCACTTTAAGTTTGGAAAAAACTTGTTTTAACCGATTATTAAACGGTGAGAAATCAATTTGTAAAAAAATAAGAGAGAAACATAAAAAAATAGACATTATCCAAGATGGTCTCATATTAATAAATGGTAAGAATATTGTCAACAACTCCGAGTTAAGCGGATCATTCTTAATAACATTTAATGGTACAACCACAATTAATAACGTTTTATATACTAGTTTAGAGAACAAAATTCATAACTATATAACTACGAATCACTTCAAAAATTATGAAATATCCTTTCTAATCGAAAAGTCAAAAGAGTCAAAAAAGTCCTGCGGTATTTTTATTGAATTTTCAATTGTTCATAAAATAGGTTACAATAATGCGCCGTTTTATTCGATGACGAGATGCCAACTTCATAATGCTCGTCTTATAGAAGCTCGCTTCCCGTTTGGCAAAAAACTCGGAGAGCCCATTTTCACAGGACTCTCTTGTGGCCAACTTCAAACTACCAAGTACGTTCGCCATGGACAGAAACAGGTTGTAATCACTTAGTGCGAGATCCGGACTATGAGGTGGATCCTCCCATCCGAGCTCCCGGAGCTACTGGCGCGTCGCCAAAGATGTGTGTGGCGTGGCCTCTGTTGACCAAAGATGACATCTTGTGCATGAGTGCTGCCTGGCAGTACAGGTCCGAATTGAACGTTTGGCCATAGGGGAGCAACTAATAGAGGATGATTTCCTGCAAATCCCACCAAACACACAGAAGAACTTTCCTGGCCGTTAATCCAGGCTTGGCCACCGTCTGGACCGCTTCACCGCTTTTCGACAGTGACCCAATTTTCATCGCCAGTCACCATACGCTTGAAAAACAGGTCGATTTTGTTGCGATTCAGAAGCGATTCGCATGCGTCGATACGGTAAAAGATATTTGTATACCCTTGCATAATAATGATTTCAGTCAGAAGTTAGAAACGCAGTGAAGGAGACGTTTCCGACCCCATAAAGTATATATAATCTTGATCAGCATGACTAGACGAGTCGATCTAACCATGTCCGTCCGTTTCGAGGCAAACTAGTCTCTCACTTTTAAAGCTATCGGGCTGAAACTTTCCCAAAAGTCTTATTTCTTTTGCAGGTAGTATATAAGTCAGAACCAGCCGGATCGGACCAGTACATCTTATAACTCCCATTGGAAAAATCGGAAAAAAAATATAAAAAACAAGGGAGAACGCTATAGTCGAGTACTTCGACTATCAGATACCCGTTACTTAGCTTAAGGGACCAAAGGGAAATGGAGATATGCAAGCAGCAAAGCGAGATTGAAATGCGCCACCTATCGGCGGAAGACAGATTTTAGCGTTGTGGGCGTTAGGGTAGGCGTCAAAAAATTCATTATTCAATAGAATAAGTTAGCCGCGCACTTTGCTCTCTCTGAGCGCCGGCAGTGCTTTTTTCTTTGCCGCTAAGTTCGGCCGGCAACTATTTACATACACACAGATATACGCGTAAAAACATTTCGCATTGTCTGGCTCTGACGTCATAGCTTTTTTTCTTTGAGGTTTGTGGGCGTTAGAGTGGGCGTAGCAAAATTTTTTTTGGTCAATCGATAGGTATTGACAAGACTAATATATTTCAGTTAAAATTTTCTATTTGGCATCAAAACTGTAGGAGCCACAGCCACGGTTTGTGGGCGTTAGAGTAGGCGCGGCAGTCTACTGAAACAAACCTGCGCTGCGTAAGAAGCTAAGGAATCTGCACGCTAAACCTCAGTAGCCTAGCTCTCATAGTTTCCGAGATCTCAGCGTTCATCCGGACAGACGGACTGACGGACATGGCTAGACCGACTCGGCTAGTGATCCTGATCAACAATATATATACTTTATGGGGTCGGAATCGCTTCCTTCTGCCTGTTAAATACTTTCCGACGAATCTAGTATACCCTTTTACTCTACGAGTAACGGGTATAAAAAATGAATTGTTCTTATCAATACCGATCGATTGACCCAAAAAAAGTTTGCCACGCCCACTTTAACGCGGATATCTCGGAAACTATTAAAGATAAAAAATTGAGATTTCAGATTTAGATTCCGTAGCCTTGAGCGCAGCGCAAGTTTGTTACGCGAATATGCCACGCCCACTCTAACGTCCACAAACCGCCCAATACTGTGGTTCCCAGAATTTGTAGATAACAAATTTTAACTGAAATGTATTAGTCTTTTCAATACCTATCGATTGATCCAAAAAAAGATTGCCACGCCCATTCTAACGCCCATAACGCTTAAGTCTGTCTACCGCCGGTAGGTGGAGCATTTCAATTTCGCTTTGCTGCTTGCATATCTCCATTTCCCTTTAGTCCGTTTAATTGAGTAACGACTTTAGCGTTCTTCCTTGTTTCTCTTTATTTTGCTCCATGCTCCTCTATACCAGAACGAAAACGTTGAAGCCATCGTTGTGCGGTGGAAATGAAAACTGTATCGGGTCCATTAACTGCACAAATTTTATTTGCGGCTTTAGATGCATTTTTGCACTTATCGTTGTACTACTGTAAAATATGTCGTATTTTCTCTTTATTTTGCTCCATGCTTGCGACGCTAGAACTCACGATCGACTAAAAACAAACAGCAATCAATCAAACACAAGTTTTCAAAAAGGTAAAAAACTAAAACTAACGTATTTTACCGCAAGACTTTTTTGACAACCTTATGTTATGTAATAACTCGGGACTCTCTTTGGATCATATAAACATTTTACATCCATTTATTAAAATTAATAATACCAAAATACCTATATCCTTTATATGATTAATTTTAATCATTATATATTTGCAATAATAAATACAAAAATATATTTGTAAACAAAAAACAACTGTCAGAACTTGAAAAACTTATTACCGAAGAAATGTTGTTAACAGAACTAAGACATCGTTTAAACGAAAATCATAATAAACCGGGATAATCCATTTTAGAAGGGGGAGAGTTTATCAACCCGTGAAACAGTTCCACTTATGGAATTAATAAAAAAATTGTAAATTCAAATTGCCTTCAGCGACATAGCCTATACCTTTCTTTAAGATTTTGCCTTTGCCTTTTCCATTAACTTCGAGGGCCGCGCTTGACCATCCTGTTAAGATAAATAAACGAATCGTAAAGTAAACACAAGCTTCCGTATGAAACCCAAACTCTTCAGATCATATTGCGTTCCAATTTCCAATCAATGTGCATCGGTCAGCATAATTTCATTTCACAACGGGATGCGACAGTTTTAGCACAAGCATTTAATTTAAGCAAAAATTAAAGATCTAGAAGCTTGAAAAAGAAAAGCTTCTGGCCGAGGTTCGTTGGGCAAGATTTTAAAATTAAGAAGTCTATCTATTTGGGATTGTCATACAAAAAGATAGAAGATAAAAGTGTCTCGATGTAATAGTGGGTTAAGTGAATTAAAGTCTAGCACCAATAAAAAAAAAATATAAAATTATTTTTTAAATCAACGACAAAGGTGGCGCTGATACTAAGAACATTGTGGGCATTAGAGTGGGCGAGGCACAGGAAGTCCAAGAATCTGCATGCCAAGTCCCAAGATCTCAGCGTTCATACGGACAGACGGGTAGATCGACTCTGCTAGTGATTCTGATCAAGAATATAAATAGGTTATAGGGTCGAAAACGCTTCCTTTTACCTTTCACATACTTTCCAACGAATTTAATATACACTTTTACTCTACGGTATTTATTGAAATGTATATTGTTAAGAAGCCTTGCCATTGTTTCATACGTTTCTTTGTTGGTAACTGCGCACTATGACATTGACCCGTTTTTTTTGGCATAAATTAATAACTCCTGGACTATGCATGGTATTTTGATAATTTTTTTTCTAGTGGTCGGTACACCATTAGATTTAATTTGCAGAAGTGGGGGTGTCTTTCTCCTTTAAACGAGTTTCATTCATCTAAAGAGTATTGTCGAAGATGTGCGAATACAGCACTCTGTTTGTCACGGCCGTACTTTTGCTTGCGCCACACTTCTAATAGGGCCGCATTACATATCGAGAAGTTGCTGCATAAAAATGATTTTTTTGCAAAAAGTAGCAAATAGCGCAGATTGAGGATGGATTCATTAAATTAGGAATAAATCACTGTAAAAGATGGTTAGCACACTCACTCAACAAATTTCAACATTTTTTGTAAACTATATTCAAAGTGGGAATTTCATTTAAAAAGTTATACCAAGACATCACTTGCATAACATTTTGATCTGTTCTTAATTCGATAGCATTAACTTTTCGCAATTTTGAATACTTTTGAAAAACAGATTTATGCCAAAAAAACAGGGCAAAGTCCCCATAGTGCTGCGTGTATTATGGAATGGATGGTTTTGAATTTCCATTGTGCAACACAACTGCTTTTAAACTTGCTTTACTGCCATCGATAAAGAGTCTCCAACTTTACCGGAAGACCAAGGTCGCCTTTGTGTAGCATTTTTACGATTTTATTTTCTGAACTGGTGTAAATTATTAATTTTAAATGGCGCTAGGTGCAACGAAATAACCTATTTTGTAAGCCCTCAAGCACAACTTATTTTCTAAGTGGTTGCATGTTAGACAGGATAACGGATTTGATGACCATAGTGTCTATATGGGGAATGAAAAAATTCGATGACCCTTATGTCACAAAAAACTTGTTCGATTTATTAGTCCGACCAATGGTTAAGTAATGCATCCTGTCTGTAGTTCCGAATACAGGGTACTGTGGGAAAAAGGTAAGGTGAGTTTTCAATTTAAAAATCGCGGGCCTAACATTTCGGGCTTTTTCTTTAGTTGGCAGGACTGTTAGTGACATCTGGTCCAAATTTCATATCAACGTCATTATAAGTTATAATTTACGCCTGTGTTCGTAACCACGGTTACTCGGATCGATCAAACCAATGTTCGTAACCAAAGGTACTCGGTTCGATCTAGCCAAGTTGCGTTGCAGGGGTCAACAACCCACCAGCGAACAAGAACACACGATCAACGCAACTTATACGGAGCAGCAACCAGGCGTACAGTAGCAGCACAATATTGTGACAACGCCACAGGTATGACACAATCGACCAAGACTCAGCAGAACAACCCAACAAGTAGCGTTGCTGCTGACACTGCAGCTCACAGAACCAACACCAAACTAGGTCAACGCAAGCACCAACGCTGATGTCGTACGGAGCAGAGAAATTAGGCACCCGTTTCCGGGTTAGAATAGTATTTAAGCCCTTATCTACAATCCAATAAAGTCAGTTACAAATCTAAACACTCACAAGTCTTATTACTTCTCTCACGTAAAGACTCTTGTCAACTCACCCTAACACAGCTCATCGATCGCCTGTGGTCCGGCACCATACTACTATAGCTATCTGTGTCGCGACGCGAATCGTCCTGTGTGCTCTCTAGTGTCCCCGTGCTAGCGACAGGTGTGTCAGTATCCTCCTTGTCCCGCGGCGTGACCTCAACACACTGTTGAACCCCGGTTACACGAGTATCCGGTACCCCTCCTCACACAGTCCATATCGCCCGTGGTCCGGCACCGTGATACCCACAATCACCCGTGTCGCGACGCGATCCGACTGCAATAAAACAGCGTCCCCGTGCCAGCGACGAGCGTTTATACCCCTTCTCGTCCCGCGGAGTGACCCGACCTTGCCCATCGACCTTAGGCAAGAACATTGGTGACCCCGACGTGATCCTTTACCAACAAAGGATCACACTTCAGCTTTCGCCTTCCACATAGGCAAGGCACACCGGTTTGCACAGGTAAGACTTGTTTACACAATCACCTGTCAGGCCTATCTTAAGAACCGCAGTAGCCGACTTACTGAAGATCTGCACTATGTCGACTTCATTCATCGAGCAGACAAACCAAACCAGAATCGATTTACACAATCGGTTGTTAGACGATCAAAACGAGCTGCAAGGAAAAATACAACAGCTTATTAAGAACTATGGAAAAGATTCCGCCGACCGGCGCCTCCGAGAAGGCTATTATGCCGGCAGGTTAGAACAACTAACGGAGCTCTGGCAACAATTTTGTGATCTGGATGAAGAGGTCCAGCAAGCGGCACTACCCACGGGAAGTGAATACTCCTCACGACTAACCGCACTTAAGGAGCTGGTCGAGAAGTATCAAAAGGTGTTTCATGACAATATACCGACTGGAAGCGTTCCACCAAAGGCCCCCAGACGGACGTCAGCCAACATCAAGATCACAACAGGAGAGCAAGTAAAGGGAAGCTCCACAATTGAAACGGTAATTCGACAATTGCAGAGAAGATGCAACGAATTGGAATCATCATTAACATTAGCCTCAAACGCTCCAACCGTCACCCCAGCTCTACAAAGACACTTGGATCTCCATTGGGCATTACTGAGGCAAGCCCACGATGAATTAGATAGCACACCCGGAGCCGCTGCTCGGGCAGAAGCAGAGCTAGCCCAATTCCACACGTTATATGAGGAATACGAAATGAATTTACTTCGAGAAAACGATGCGCCCATGAGCCTAAACTTGGCACTACCGCCGATTAGCATTCCGGAATTCAATGGCGAGTATCTAGACTGGCCACGGTTCCATGATCTCTTTGTGGAATTGGTACATAACAAACCATATTCGGCCAGTCAAAAACTACATATTCTACAGAGTTCGCTTCGTGGTGAAGCGAGGAGCGTCTTGACAAACACAGCCTTCTCCCAGGGTGGTTATGACGACACCTGGTTGCGTTTAAAGGCCAGGTATCAGAACGGAAAAATACTAGTATTCGCCGCCATAGCAAAAATCGTTGACTACAAGCCTATAGATGGCTCCTCACGCCAACTCAGAGCCTTACATGACACTATCAAGAATTCAATGAGCACTCTTAAAAACCTGGAAATCTGCACAAAGAGCTGGGATCCAATTATAGGGTTCTTAGTACGGCGGAAACTAGATCAGTATACGTTAGCCGCTCTCGAAGACTCAGCCAACTCACCGACAGAAGTCCCATTGCTTGAAAGTGTTTTAGCCTTTCTAGAACGGCGATCCGGCATGTTGGAAACATTAGACGCTCAACCCAAACCGTTGGCATCACGAGATAACTTTTGTAAAATTTGCAACATAGCCACACACCGGCCATTGTCCTGCAATATGTTTCGAAGAATGAACCCGGAAGAACGTCGGCAGGCAATGACGAAGATTGCAGGCTGTGCTAATTGTCTATCAAGCTACCATAAGACAAACAGCTGCCCGTCGCCAATGACCTGTCGGTTCTGCCGTCAACGACATCATTCCATGTTACACAAACATCCAGATTCCACGGCGCCGGTTGTCGCCATTGCTACCCGAGAGCAACCGTTGCAAGCAATGAGTGGTTCAGGTCCAAATCAGCAAAACCCAAGGATTAACGAGGTGTCTGCGTTGGCCCGCGGCCAACAGCCAAACACGTACGTATTACTCGCTACAGCTATTGTGGCACTACAAGGACAAACCGCAAGGCGAGAACAATGTCGCGCAGTCATCGACCTTGGCTCTCAGCTAAATCTCATGTCTAGAAGGATGGCAGATCAACTTGGGCTCCCCACCTTCAGCACTTCACAAGGTATCCTAGGAATTGGACACACGGCGCAGGGAGCTTCGTCATCGGCACGTGTACGGCTGTCATCGTTGAGGTCGAATTTTCAGAAGGAGATTGAAGTGTTTATCCTACCACAACTGACGAAAAACCTACCGTCGGAATCCATAGATGAAGGACTCAGTATTCCGAGCACGGTAGTATTGGCAGACCCGGAATTCGGGCAACCCGGAAGCATAGACTTGCTTCTGGGAGCCGAGGTGTATGCTCGATTAATAAGACCCAGACTTATCGATTTGGGGGATGACAAGCCAACGCTACAGGAAACCGCTCTTGGGTGGATTGTGTTCGGCGGAGTGAGACGACGAGTGCCAGCAGCCATGGCAGGAAGTGTCATGACAATAACCCGGGAAGACCCACTACCAGCCCTAGAAAAATTTTGGAAGCTAGACACGTTTAATACCGAAGTACCAGCAATGACAGTCCAAGAGAGGCTTTGTGAAGAACACTTTGTATCCAACGTCCAATTCTGCCCGGATCAACGACTAATGGTAAGATTGCCGTTCGCAGAAAATCCAAGGGAACTAGGAAAAACATTAGCCCTGGCTCAACGGAGATTTTCCAGCATAGAACGCCGGTTGGAACGAGATCCAGCAATGCGAGAAGGATACGTGAGTTTTATGGAGGAGTATGAACGCTTAAATCACATGACGGAGGTACACTGTTCCAGTGTACCAAGGAATCATTACTTCATTCCCCACCATTGCGTACTGAAACCAGACAGCTCCACCACAAAATTAAGAGTGGTTTTTGACGCTTCGGCGCCTAACTCAACAGGAAAGAGCCTTAACAACATTCTTAGGGTCGGGCCGACAGTTCAGAGTGATTTACTATCAATTTTGTTACGGTTCCGGACTCATCGGTTCGTGTTCACAGCAGACGTAGAGAAGATGTATCGACAAATCTGGGTTCATCCTCAGGACAGAGGCTATCAACTCATAGTATGGCGACGAAACCCACTGGAAAAAATACGTTACTTCCAGTTAAATACGGTGACCTACGGGACTGCATGTGCACCTTACTTAGCAACAAAATGTTTACAACATCTGGCACAGAGAGCGCCGACAAGCCAGCAGCTAGGCGCGATCGCCATTCAGCAAAATTTCTATGTCGACGACTGCTTATCGGGAGCCGACACACTGGAGGAGGCGATACGGCAACGAGATCAGATTTGTACAATTCTAGGGTCGGCGAAACTAAGGTTGAGGAAGTGGTGCGCAAATCACCCGGACTTACTTAAGGATATTCCAAAAGACGACCAAGCGTTGGACCTCGACTTCAGCAAGTTCTCGGATGCAACAATAAAAACACTAGGGATAGTGTGGAATCCTAAAGAGGATAAACTCCAAGGACGCGCGACGCCATACGAACAAGGGACGGTCACAAAACGAGTTGTGTGCTCTGAGTTAGCCAAAATATTTGATCCATTAGGTTTACTATGCCCCATAACGACAGCAGCAAAAATATTTATGCAGCAGCTATGGCAAAAATCGTTAGGCTGGGACACTGAATTGGACAAGGAAGATACAACGCACTGGCAAGCATTTCGAAGGGATAGTCAGGTATTAGCGACCATTGAGCTCGCCAGGCACCCGCTTCCAGAGGCAGACCCAGCAGCCATTCAACTGCATATATTTTCTGATGCGTCAGAAGTCGCTTATGGCACGGCTGCTTATCTTCGTACAAGTACATCGTCCGGCCCAATAGTAAGTAAGCTGCTATGTGCAAAATCACGAGTGGCACCCCTAGCAAAACAAACATTACCTAGACTAGAATTATGTGCAGCGGTGCTAGGAGCTGAGCTAGCAGAAAGAATCAAAAAGGATCTACGGATAAGGATAGATGAAGTTCAATATTGGACGGACTCTACAATAGTGTTGGCATGGATAAACGCAACGGCGTCATCATTTCATACGTTCGTGGCAAACCGAATTGCTCGGATTCATGAGCTATCAAATCCGGAGCAATGGGGGCACGTAGCATCAGAAGACAACCCAGCAGACCTTGCTTCAAGAGGATGTTCAGCAACACAGCTTAAACAAAAGGAGTTGTGGTTTAATGGTCCACCATTTCTGGCAACAAAAAAGGAAGTCTGGAAGCAACAGACTAAGCATATGCTACACACGAAAGACCCAGAACAACGAACCACAACCAATCACGTCCTGAGTCTAATCAAAATCGAGGATTGGACCACGGAAGTCAATCATCACGGATCGTTTGATACACTGGTAGGAATAGCAGCCTGGATGTTACGTTTTGGAAACAATTGTCGATCAGACACTCAGAAAGAATCAGGACCAATAACGCCTGATCAACGTACAAAGGCGTTACAACGAATAGTGCGACAGATACAAGGAATAGCATTCCAGGCGACTATAACTCAGTTGCAGAAGAACGGTTGTGTGGCAGTATCAGATCCTTACCGGTCGTTAGACCCGTTTCTGGACAATACCAAGGTGCTGCGAGTGGGAGGACGACTCCAAAATTCAAGTCTAGCATTTGATGAAAAACATCCTATGTTGCTGCCAGCAGGTCATGAAGTAACACGGCTCATATTTGAGAACAAGCATCGGCAGCTTAATCATTGTGGCCCTCAGGCACTGTTAGCTAACACTCGACAGCACTTCTGGACCATCAAGGGAAAACAACTTGCATTAACAACAGTAAGACGCTGTATCACCTGCTGCCGAGCTCGGCCAAGGTTATTAAACCAGATCATGAGTCCGCTACCAACAGATCGGGTACGAATTACAAGACCATTTAATATCAGTGGGGTGGATTACTGTGGACCTTTCATGGTGCATTACAAAATCCGAGGAAAGAAACCCCACAAGGTCTACTTAGCCATTTTTTGTTGTTTCGCCACCAAAGCAGTACACTTAGAAGTGGTCTCGGATCTAACCACCCAAGCGTTTTTGGCAGCACTTAAAAGATTCAATGGAAGGAGAGGAGTCGCAAAAAGCATCTATTGTGACAACGCCACAAATTTCGTCGGTGCAAAAAATGAGTTACAAGAGTTAAAAACTACGATATATTCGGATAAGGCTCGGGAAATAATTACGAAAACATGCTCGCAACTAGGAACAGAGTTCCATTTTATCCCACCACGGGCACCTCACTTTGGAGGATTATGGGAGGCGGCACTGAAGTCAGCAAAACATTTGTTGATCCGTACGGTGTCAACAGCAGATTTGACATACGAAGAATTAGAAACCGTCGTTATCGACATAGAGGCAATACTAAACTCACGGCCTCTCACTCCTATTTCTTCCAGCCCACGCGATCTGGCTGCATTGACTCCAGGACACTTCCTAATCGGAGGACCAATAACCGCATCTCCCGACATTCACAACAAGGAAGTACGATCGGGGCTAGTGACACGATGGAAGCACGTGGACAAGGTCAGACAGGAGTTTTGGAAAAGATGGAGCCACGAGTATCTGCAAGAGTTACAGAACCGGTCAAAATGGACAAGAAAACAAAAGTCGGTGGATATTGGAGACCTTGTGGTAATAAAGGAGGACAACATCCCACCGTTGCAGTGGCCACTAGGGAGAGTCGTGGCAGTACACTCAGGAAGGGACGGTGCGATCCGAGTCGTCAACATCCAGACTTCAGCAGGAGAATGCACGAGAGCAATTCACCGGCTGGCGATCTTGCCAATAGACACCCAAAAGGCATCCAAAGAAGTCACGGAAAGTGTGAGACGATCCCCAAGATTATGTTTAAAATCATAGTGTGGCTGGTCGTGGCAAAAGCCGCCCAAGCCGTCCCAATCACGGCAGAACCTCCCGTAAGGGTGGGCCCATTACCCAACAACACAGGAACATATGTAGAATTAACAAATAGAATAGCACTGATGTCCGCAGAATGGACCATAATATCATATTTTGATCTACGGTTGTTAGCGCAGGAGATCACTGCATTTAAGAAGAACATAGAAGAATTATCAACATGGTGCCTTCGAGGCGGGGCTTGTCCAACAATAATACAGATGCTCGAACAAGAAGCCAGCGAGCTATATGATGGTCAACAACTATTCAATCATCGTCGACAACGGAGAGGAGCCCTGAATCTGGTAGGAAATCTCGCCAACGGACTATTTGGAGTGTTAGACTCTCAGTATGCGCAGAATATGGAAGAAGTCATCCGCAAAATTCAGGCTAAGGAATTGTATAACACGCATCTACTCAAGAATCAGACGTCGATCCTAGATAGTACAATAAACGTGATGAGAACCAGTAATGATGAAATGGAACGCAGGTTGAGATACATGGAAACACACATCTCAGACCTCGAAAATACCATACGAACGGGGAACATGGCACAGATATCATCGGAGCTAACGCTAATAGCAGGGCATATTAAGAGGACACAAACAGCAGTCATCAACATCATAACCGGATTAAAAAGGGGAATAGTCAGCCCAGCATTAATCTCCGTGAGTCAGTTACGAAATGAGCTCATAAACATTCAGGCCCATCTCCCCAAAGGGAGGCGTCTACCTGTTACGCATGAGACTATGCATGACATCTATCAAGTAATGGTTTCAGAGGTCCAGGAATTGGACGATACACTCATATTCCACACTAAAATACCATTAGTGGATGAAGAGGAGTACGACGTTTATCAGTTAACACCAATTCCAGTAGCCATCCAGGATCACATAATCGCAACGGAAACAGAAAGCAAGTATTTGGCGATTAGTGACCATCGAGACCGACATTTCGCAATAACTGCGGAGGAGCTGAGCCAATGCACTAAGATTGCAAAGGGACCAATGCTGTGCAACATAAAACAAACCACGTTGGGTCCAGCGCACGAGCAGTTTCAGTGCGCCCTGGCAGCCATTCAAGCTGAACAAAAATCCAGCTGCAAACCAAGAAGGATCAACACAACGAGCATATGGTATCCCCTCGCTGCTCCAAATTCGTGGATTTTCGCTACGACACAGGAAATAACATTAACCTATGTTTGTGGGGAAGATCGAGGAAAAATACAAGTGCATGATAATGGGATCGTGGAAATGAATGCGGACTGCATTGCAAGAAGTCAAACAGTAACATTACAGGGACATCCAGCACTAAAGTCGACAATAGAGAGAAGACCTGCAACAATCGTTACACATTCATTCAAGAGGCCAATACAGGAGAATCCGCAAGCCCCGACCACAAAAAGCAGCACAACAAGCAACCTAAATCACCTTCAGGAAGAAGTGCACCAACTTCAAGAGCACCTAGAAAGAGGAGAGTCAGAGACAACACCGAACACGCAGGTGAACTACGTCAGACCAATATCCATTGCGGCAGGCCTAGTAATATTACTGCTAATAACAGCAATTGTGGTACTCATCAGAAAAGGTAAAAACACAAGAATGATTTGCCAAGAGAACGCCGCAGAACAGAACTTCAACGCTCCAATACCTATGAGTCGGGTAAAAACGCTGACGACCACGGAATAATAATGAAAAAACATTTATATTCAAGAGTATATTTAAGTCAATCAAAAAAAAAAAAATGAGGGCGTAGCTTATCACTCATGACCCGAGTCACTATTGGAGTCATAACACATCTCCAAGGGATCGGCGTCCGGCACTGGAGGACCACGCAAGGTAACGGCAAGCACAGCCAACCGAACAACAGCAAACCGATTGTTAGGAAGAAGGATGAAGGAGCCGTCGTGGACCGTCACAGATCGATGGGGAGGATAACGCAGACCATCTATAATAGGACCACACGAAGTCCGGATCAAGACTGTACGGCGTTTACGACGTACATAAAATCCTGGGATATTATCCAGTAAGGACCAACAGGTGGGAACACACGTATAACGCATCGAACCATCAATGTCCAGAACGACTTCGCAATGATCCTCAAGCACCATTGCGACAAACTAAGACCCGTTGCACAAAACACCGCAGTTTTATAGACGGTTAATGAAACCTCAGCAAAAAAAAAAAGAGAACAGAGTTAATAGTAAAGTAAGCAATTTTATTAAACACTAACAAAGGCAGAACCAATATCGCATTCAACACCGGAGTCTGATTCATCATCCAAGGAGGGCACGTCAGCATGCAAAGCAGGACTATCGCTACGGTGCAAGGCCAGGACAGCACGTCGAAAAACCAGGACGGATCCATCATCCAACAGGATAAAGGACTCAGGAGAAAGTTGGACAGCACGGGCAGCTGGATACCGGAGGTTACGCCAAACAAAGCCAATCGGACTACGTATCCACAGTTGGTTTCCCCGACGAAAGATGGTAGGACCACTTGGGTAAAGAAGGTGAAGCCCCTGTGGGAGACGTGTAGACTTCTCCTCGCATGCAAACTGAAACACGAGATCCGTATAAGGTACGAGCAACATGGCGACAACTGACAAAGAACGCCTGCCTCCGACTTTTATTGACGAACCCGTCAATGGGGGGGAGAATGTTCGTAACCACGGTTACTCGGATCGATCAAACCAATGTTCGTAACCAAAGGTACTCGGTTCGATCTAGCCAAGTTGCGTTGCAGGGGTCAACAACCCACCAGCGAACAAGAACACACGATCAACGCAACTTATACGGAGCAGCAACCAGGCGTACAGTAGCAGCACAATATTGTGACAACGCCACAGGTATGACACAATCGACCAAGACTCAGCAGAACAACCCAACAAGTAGCGTTGCTGCTGACACTGCAGCTCACAGAACCAACACCAAACTAGGTCAACGCAAGCACCAACGCTGATGTCGTACGGAGCAGAGAATTTAGACACCCGTTTCCGGGTTAGAATAGTATTTAAGCCCTTATCTACAATCCAATAAAGTCAGTTACAAATCTAAACACTCACAAGTCTTATTACTTCTCTCACGTAAAGACTCTTGTCAACTCACCCTAACACAGCTCATCGATCGCCTGTGGTCCGGCACCATACTACTATAGCTATCTGTGTCGCGACGCGAATCGTCCTGTGTGCCCGCGGCGTGACCTCAACACACTGTTGAACCCCGGTTACACGAGTATCCGGTACCCCTCCTCACACAGTCCATATCGCCCGTGGTCCGGCACCGTGATACCCACAATCACCCGTGTCGCGACGCGATCCGACTGCAATAAAACAGCGTCCCCGTGCCAGCGACGAGCGTTTATACCCCTTCTCGTCCCGCGGAGTGACCCGACCTTGCCCATCGACCTTAGGCAAGAACAGCCTGTCTTTACCAAACGAACAAGAGTGCATTTTTAAATTTTCGAACGAAAGCGCACAATGTAATGCAAAAACAAGAAAAAAAGTTAGCTTCGGCAAGCCGATGTTTGTATACCCGTGCAGTTATAATTATAAATTTAATTCAAAATTCCTTAAATATACAAAAAAATGATATTCCCGATAGTATAAGAAAATATGTAAAAAAACACCGAAGCTATAATTTGTTTCATATTATTTCCCACCAATTTTCCGATCGTTCTTATGGCAGTTTTATGATATAGTCGTTCTGTTTTGATAAAATTAAATTCGAAATTCAGAACTAATTAAAAATGTTATTTCCAAGCGTAGGAGGTTATATGCTAAAAAACAACAAAGATACAATAAAAAAAAATTTTTTTTCGGGTATTCCTTTGAGAGCTGTTAGATATAGTTTTCCGATCCAGCTGGTTCCGACTTATATACTACCTGCAAAGGAAAGAAGACTTTTGGGAAAGTTTCAGCTAGATAGCTTTTCAACTGAGAGACTAGTTTGCGTAGAAACGGACGGACTAACGGACAGAGGGACAGAAGGTCTATCAGATACCCGTTACTCAGCTATAGTGACCAGAGGAAAATTTCGATATGCAAACAGCAAAGCAATACTGAAATGCGCCACCTAGCCCTGATCCCAATATATGGTTATGTAGACAGATTTAGACGTTAGGGTATTATTTTTAGAGTATTGACGAGACTAATATATTTCAGTTAATATTTTATATCTAGCATAAAAATTGTGGTTGCCACAGACTTAGGCGTTAGAGTGGGCGTGGCATATTCGCGTAACAAACTAGCGCTGCGTGCAAGGCTACGAAATACAAATCCGAATCTGGTCGGAAACGCTTCCTGTTGCCTGTTACATACTTTTCGACGAATCTAGTATACCCTTTTACTCTGAAATAAATGAAATTGAATTTCTCTTTTGTATCACCTCATTTTTTGCGCTGACAGAGGAAAGGTAGACTTGATTTTGGCGAAAAACATAATTACATTCACTGAAACACGGTAGGAAATACATTTTATTAAAAACACTTTTTTTTAATATTTTATAGTTTATAGATAATATTTTCCGATGAGAAAAAATGAAAAAGTGATGGCCCAGATGGCAGCACATATTATTGGAGAGATTTGCGAAAGGACCCTCTTTATGTTTCAACGCGCAACATTGGTAGAGGCTTACCAAGGTCCGAAGTCCGCGGCTTTACCGTTCAACCTTTCACCCTCTGCGCACGGTACCACTGATGATCTCTCTATCTTCGTACTCCCCAAACTCTCTCTCCTTGTACTCTACAAACTCTGCCTTCGTACTCTCCAAACTCTCTCTAAATGAATTCTTCAATCTAACTTTTCCGCAGTGCCGTTAGCGCGCGAATTCGCTGCATATTCGTAAACTGGCAGGTCTGCGTAAAGATATTTATCAATTTATTTGGGCGGAGTTATATAACTCCTCAAATTTCACCCTTTCGTCGGGTGACGATTTGCA
The DNA here is from genome assembly GCF_014743375.2 of Drosophila subpulchrella. Taxonomy (NCBI): domain Eukaryota; kingdom Metazoa; phylum Arthropoda; class Insecta; order Diptera; family Drosophilidae; genus Drosophila; species Drosophila subpulchrella. Next base: position 184,505 of record NW_023665652.1, read on the forward strand.
GCTCGTTCCATCTCTCCGGCTGTTGTCCTGTGTATTGTTGTAGCCTTTGGGTCCTCTCGCTCTTCCCTAAAAAATTAGGAACTTTCGTTTCTCCTCTCCTGCCTTTATCCAGCCTATTCTTGTATCCTCGAGTCCTTGCGATCCTTCCATCGAAGCCTAACAGTCCGTTGATGCGCAATCTTCTATCTCACTTGCCTTCCCACCACGTACTCCCTGTAGACATAGATATCCTCTTTCTAATGTAGCCGTTGACATTCAATTGTCGAGCCTCCTTTTTCTTGAGGATTTTGTAAAAGTGTAAGTGCAATTTGTTTGTGTTACCAATATCTATCATTATGCTTAAAATCGAAAATCGTACTATAAGTGATAAGCAAAAAAAGAAAGTGACGCTAGGTGGCGCCTTTGCGGGGTTTTCAATTGTAAACAGTCTCTTTGCTGCATATTTCAGCTTAGTAACGGGTATTTGATAGTCGCGTTTTCACTTGTTATACCCGTAACTCGTAAAGTAAGAGGGTATACTTAATTCGTCAGAAAGTGTATATATATTCTTGATCAGGACCATTAGCGGAGTCGATCTAGCCATGTCCGCGGTTTTACCGTTCAACCTTTCACCATTTGTTCTCCTTATTACGACTGGTCTCGGTGTCGTCTTGCGCTGATTCAAATGACAGCTGATACTGCTTGTTTTGGCTCGTCGACGCGTTGACTCGGTGATCGCTGACTCCTTCCTGTGTCTCGGGATACTCGTAGTGTCTTTCGCTTCTGCCCGCTCGCAGACGTATTGACTCGAGGTTGCACGTCGCGCTTTGGCCTCGCAGACTGGGTCTAGACAACTTCCCCTCAAGTTTACGTTTCCTCGTCCGAAGTCCGAAGTGCGGTGCGCTCTGCCATCGAGGTCGCCACTCTCTCTCTCTCTCTCTTTCTCCAACTCCCAGTTCTCCAAATTCTCTTCCTCCAACCTCTGGTTGTTCGAACTCTCTTTCTCCAAGCTCGCTTTCTCCAAATTATATTTCTTCAAACTCTGCCGTTACTACGCGCTAATTCGACGGGTATCTGGTAGCCGCCAGGCCACCATAAATAATTGCCGCTGCAATTTGTGGTGAGTTTTTTAACTCGACTCATCCCCATCTTTCTTCGGGAAACAAAATGAGCTCGGTCCTTCTCTCTGGCTTTAATCCTCGTTTATCATGTAGCCTTTGAGTCCTTACGACGCTCTCGATGACTCCCTCGTTGCTTCCTTGATGCTCCCTCGACGCTCACATCTCTATCCTGAGTTCCACAGCTCCGGGTCTCGATCAAGTTTGCATTGCTTCCTTCTGCGCCTGCCTCGACGAATTTAAATTCTCCCGCGCCGATACTTCAAGTATTTCCACTAGGATATCTATAATCATCAGCTATCGGTCCCCAGCTCGCTGTTCGTTGGCTGCAATTGATGTTGATGCAGCGAAATTCCTCTGGCTTTGTTGCAATTGGAGTCGATAATGGGAGGGACTTGTAACGAACTGATTTTGTATGTCTGCTCGCTACGAGATTCGTGCGGCTAGCTCAGAAGATTGTGTGTTCGTCCCACCAAATTTATATGACGTGACTGCCCCGTAGATCAGTGAGAAAACAATGGGTTCAAATGGCAACAGTGGGATTTATTCTCGTGGTATTGGTACAGCGGGTGTGTGGCTATGCTGGCTTCTGTATCTCCTCGTTCTGGTTCCGCCGGCTGCTGGTGCTCCTCCTTCTGGCTTGTCGATGCGTTGACTCGGCTTCCGCTTGGCTCCTGGGTCTCGGGACGCTCGTAGTGGCCGCCTCTGCTCACTCGCCGACGCGCTGCCTCGGGGTCGCTTGTTGCGCCTTAGACTCGCAGAGAGTTCGGCCTTGTGGGCTTAGGGAAGCGTCACCGTTCTCAGACTAGGGTGAACAAGCCTTGCTCTCCAGGCCGACGCCTTTCGAGGCAATACCTGTCCCTTGCTCTGTCCCGGACGGTCCCGCTAGGTTCTTGCTCAGATCGCGCTGACAGTCCAGGCTGTCGCCAGGAGGCTGCCTAGCAGTTCACTTCGCTTTACGCCTAGCGCAGACGAACGTTCCACCCGACTTCACCCTACTGCTTAACGTCCGTGACGCGCCTGCGCTCCCCAATGAGCTCCGCGCGGCGATGATAACGTGGCTGCCGGAGATGTCTGCTGGCGTCGCTGCCGATGTCTTCTGCGCTGTCTCCTGACCAGTAGCTTGTCGTTCTGGCACTCGGGGAGTTGGGCGGTTGCTGGTCAGGAACTCCGCCGGTAATCGCAGGGCTCTCCAGGCGCTCGCCTCTTGAAACCGCAAATCGATCTACCGCTCGTCCGTCGCGCCAGGTCCTGCTTGGTCGGGCAAGGTACGCTGGGTCTCAGACAACTTTCCTCCCCAAACTGACGGTTCCTCGTCGTAGGACTCTTTCGCTTGTCTCTGACAGACCCGCCGGGCGACTCGCCAGGGTGTGGTCGTGACAAAGTTGGAAAACGAACGCCTTGACTTAGCCGTGTGATGCCTTCCGGAACTCAGCCACTTGTGTCTCAATTCGGAGATTCCTGATGTCCCAATCCCGAACGTCTCGACGTGGCGATCTCGCTCCTTGTGTGCTTCCCACGGCGCTGCTTCCGACGACTCGCTTGGTTGTAGCTCCCTCGTAGATTACTTGCTTGACTGGTTGTTCACTTGGTACTTTTGACTGATCTTAAAGGTTTGACTCCTCGTGATCGACTGATCCAGCTGCCAACGCTCTGCGGCCTTATATAGGGCTTCCGGGAACCGTTATTCCCCTTTTGCGCACGGCACGCTGGATCTCTCCACTCCGGGTCCAAAGTCCGCGCCTCCTGGTTGACCCACTTGTCCTTCACGTACCGCTCCAATCGATGTTCCGCCCACTGCTGCCGTCCCGCTGATTCACATGATGTTTGTGGCACGCCTGTGTGCCACTCCACTGCCGAGATGTGGCACTTCTTCTCCCGGTCCAAAGTTCACGGGAGAGTCCAAAGTCCGGTGCAGTTCCGTTATCCGCTTTTGCACACGGCACTCTTGCTCTGCCCGCCAAGTCTCCATTCTCTCTTGATCTCCATCCTTGGTCTCCAATCTCTCTCGCTCTCCTTCGTTGGTCTCCAAACTCTCTCGCTCTCCTTCGCTGGTCTCCAAACTCTCTCGCTCTCCTTCGCTGGTCTCCAAACTCTCTCGATCTCCTCGCCGCGCTGTTACTACGCGAATTCGCCGCGTATCTGGTAAGCGGCCGGCCATCTGCTGCTGCTTCTATTTGTGGGGAGTTATTCAACTCCTCACATTCCCCCCTTACTTCGGGAAACATTTAAGACTGGTTCCTACTCTCCGGCGTTTCCTTGCTTATCCTAGCCTTTGAGTCCTTGTGATTCCCGCGGCGCTCCCTCGTTGCTCCCTCGATGCTCCCTCGATGCTCCCTCGACGCTTTTAACTCCCTTGAGTTTCTACAGCGGGGGTCATCCTCCTCGTAGCAACTTTAAATCTCCCGCGCCGATATTTCCTGTGTTCCCACTGGGACATCGATACTCGTGTGCTATCGATCCCCAGCTCGCTGCTCATTGCTGCGTTCTACTCCTTTTATTCGCTTCCTCCGCCTGGTCACACCATTCGTGCGTGATCGATGTTCGTTATCGATATCGACGGTGCGGCGTTGCCACCTGCTCGTTGCGATATTTCCACCTTGGGCCGATATTACCATTTGACGTGTACCCACCGATCGCACTTTCATCTAATGGCAATCGATCGCCTATCGAGGCGCCCCCTTCCCTGGCTCGTGGTGATTTTGCAACTTTTGATCTGCCCGCATAGCTTCTGGCTGATTCTGTCTTTTCCATTTGCTCTTCTCAGCTCCTTCCAGCCTATGCCGTTCGTTGCCCTCAACCTCCAGTACAATGGCCCCAGTGGCCTTGCATAACGTTTGGCCTTCGTTTGTAGCAGAGCTTTTCTGCCCGTGGTGAGTTGCACTTTTGGTTGAACCGGCATTCACTTTCCTTTCCTTTCAGGGTTTGTTCGTGTGTTTTTTTTTTTGTTAACTGTTGGTGCGATGCGTGTTCCTATCTCTTGTGACCAACTGGATACGGTGTAGATCTGATTCTGCACCGTCCTCCCCCTTTCCTCGGGTAACAACTTGACGCGCTCGTCCTGTGCTCCGTATAGAATCTCCGGATGCTACGGTGTATGTCTGGACTGCTCGCCTTGTTTTGCTTGTCTCCCTCCGCGCATACTCTCTTCTACGTCGCGTAATCGGTTGACTCTGGCTCGCGCCCGACGCTTTAGCCTGTTGCCTTGCGGGTGGATCCCTTATCGTCTTTGTGTCGTCCTCGTGAGTGTCCTTTCCGCCTGGCGTAATCTCGGATGACTCTGGCAACTGCCCGACGCTAAATCCTGTTGCCTTGCGGTCGGGATCACCATCCATCCTTATCCACGGTCTTGTGACCTATCCTTGTAATTGTCCTTTCTGCGTGGCGTGTGGATGACTCTTCGCAATGTGAATTCCTTATCCATGTCCTTGTGACCTATCCTTATGGTTGATCTTTCTGCGTGGCTTGTGGATGACTCTCGCTTAGGCCTGACGCATAATCCTGTAGCCTCGCAGTCTGGATCAACGTGAAATCCTAATCCATGTCCTTGTGCTATGCTGATTGTCCTTTCCGTGTGGCGTATTGATGACTCTCGCTTCGGCCTGACGCCTAATCCTGTCGCCTAGTACCTGACGTTTCTGCTGTCTGCTCGTTTTGTTGTTGCTTGAGCTCGCCAACGTGAACTGTCCTTTCTTTCTTTGACTGTGTGTGGCGAATTTTACAGATCACTGGAGAGACGAAATCCACCACCTGGTAAGGGCCATCGTACCTCGGGGCTAGTTTTGCAGCGAATCCTTCAGCCGCTTTGGACAGGTGATGTTCCTTGGCCCACACTATGTCGCCCACCGCTGGTGACCATTGCCTTCTTCTCAGATTATAGTGTCTGGCTTGGTCCTGGGACGCCTTTTCCATATTTCGCCGTACGATCTCGAATACCTCCCTTAGTTTGTTGGCATTTTCCTCAGGGGTCTCCGTAGCTCGTCCAGTGCCTAGGGTTTCCTTATCGTATAGGCTGCTGGGTAGACGTGGTTCCCTGCCCTGGGTAAGAAACGCCGGTGTATGGCCGGTGGATTCCGATGTGCTCGTGTTCACTGCTAGCATGATCTCCGGCCACTTCTCGTCCCAATTTCTCTGGTCCAGCCCTGCGAATTGCGCAATCATGGTCTTGACCGTTCTGTTCGCTCGTTCGGTCGGATTTTCTTGTGGTGTGTATGGTGCGGTGAACTGTTGTCTGATACCCATCTCAGCCAGGAAATTTTTAAATATGCGGCTTGCAAACTGTACTCCATTGTCCGTTATGACCACCTTCGGGACCCCGTACCTTGCTATTATGCGTTCCCTAAACGCCTTCTTGAGCGACTCTGCTGTCGCACTGCGTAGGGGCACCAGTTCCGTCCATTTCGAAAACCTGTCTATCATGACCAGCAGCATTTGGTTCCCGTGTTTAGATCTTGGTAGGGGTCCAACGAAGTCTGCACATACCGTGGCCCATGGTTCCTCCGGCACCTGGGTCAACATCTTCCCGGCCGCCTGCATCTGATTGGGCTTAAACCGCATGCAAATCTCGCATTTTCGTACGTGGGCTCGGGCGTCTCTATGCATGCCTGGCCAGTAGTATCGGGCTGCCAACCGTGCAATTGTCCTTCGGCTTCCTACGTGTCCCGCAGACGGTGCGTCGTGGTTTTCCCTCAACACCGTTTCTCGTAGCGACTTTGGGACGCACATCTTCCATGACGCGACGTCTTCACTGCCTGCTCGGTGAGGTATGTTTCTGTACAGTGTCTCACCATCCATAACATAGTCCGGGTACTTCTGCGGTTGGGTCCTTATCTTTTCGCCCATGTCCTTGATCCAGCTGCACCCTCCTGAAGTTATTGTTGCCGATGCCTCTTTTACTCCTCGTAGCGTTTCTGGTAGCGGTTGTCTTGATAATGCGTCGGCCACCACGTTTAGCTGACCCTTTCTGTACGCTATCTCAAAGTCGTACTGTTGTAGCTCCAGGGCCCATCTGGCGATCCTTCCTGAAGGGCTTTCGATGCTGTTGAGCCACTTCAGGGCCATGTGGTCGGTTACTACCTTAAAGTGGTAACCTTCCAGATATGGCCTGAGCTTCCGGATCGCCCAGACGATCGCCAAGCACTCCTTCTCCGTTGTCGAGTAGTTCTTTTCCGCGCCGTTCAGTGTTCGGCTCGAGTAGGAGATTACTCTTTCGCCCTTTTCGGTGTCCTGGGTCAGTATCGCTCCGATGCCGTAGTCGCTGGCGTCTGTTTGCAGGATGAAAGTTCTACTGAAGTCCGGGCATGCTAGCACTGGATCTGCCACGAGTCTTGCCTTAACCTCCTCAAACGCCATCTGGTGCTCTGGTGTCCACTCCCACTTACTGCCTTTGCGCAGCAGGTCGTTCAGGGGTTTGACGATTCTGGAAAAATCTGGTACAAACCGGCGGTACCACGACGCTACTCCTAGGTATTGCCGGAGCTCTTTGACAGTCGATGGCGGTTCTAGTTCGGCGATGGCGGCTACTTTTTCTGGATCTGTTCCTATTCCCTCGCTAGTCACTCGATGACCCAGGTACAGCAGCTCCCTTTTGAAGAATTGGCATTTTTCTGGATTCAGCCTCAGATTTGCCTCCTTTAGACGCCGGAACACTTCCCTCAGGTTTCTTTTGTGTTCTTCTAGCGTGCGACCGATCACTATTATGTCATCCTGGTACGCGAATGCGTGAGGTGACATCTCGGGGCCAATTACTTGGTCCAAGACTCGCTGAAACGTTGCCGACGCCGAGTGAAGTCCGAACGGCATTACCCTCCACTGAAACAGACCTTTGCCTGGTACCGTAAATGCTGTATATTGCCTGCTACTTTCTTCCAGTGGGATCTGCCAGTATCCATCCTTCAGGTCCAAACTGCTGATGTACCGCGCTTCTCTTAGTTGATCTAGGATGTAGTTTATGCGGGGCATTGGGTAGGCATCCTTCACTGACTTCGCGTTGATCTGCCTGAAGTCGACACCCAGTCTCCACTTGCCTGTCTTCTTTTTCACCATCACGATGGGGGAGCTGTATGGGCTCTTTGAATGCTCTATGAACCCCATTTGGAGAAGCTCGTCCACCTTTGCGTTGATTTCCCCTTGAATTTTTGGGTTCTTTGGGTAGTATCTCTGCTTGATTGGCTTGTCGTCCTTCATTTTGATCTGGTGTTCTGCCATATTCGATGTTCCCGACATTGTGCTGAAGTCTGCCAGCTCTGTTTCAAGGAACGCTGTAGTATCGTCCAACTCGTTTACTTGTTGAACGACTGCTACTGATAGCTTTTCCTCGAGCCATCCATTGTGTCGGTTCCTGGCTGGTATTATTATTTCGTTTCCAGCACACCTTATCTCGGTTCCGACTTGTTTCAGAAAGTTCCATCCTAACACTAATGGATCCACTACCCCGGGTAAAATCAACAGGCTCATGGTCACTTGTTTGTTGCCGAATTTGACCTCCACCTCGAGCTGCGCATTAATTCCGCCGCACCTTCCATCTGCCAACCTAACTTGCCGTCTCGTCCTGGTAATCTTTCCTAGAGCAGCAATGTTGTCCGCCAATTCTTCGCTAACGAAGCTTGCCGTTGCTCCGGTGTCGATTGTGGCTTTGTAGCTTTTCCCACCAATCATCACAGCTGCGGACAACTGCTGCTCCTCCTCGATTAGCTCGCCCGTTAGTTTGGAGAGGTGGCATTGTGCGATCCCCGCTCGCCTCTCTGCGGCTGAGATCGCTGGCCATTTCCCGATCGTTGGCAGCAATCAACGCTCCTAACACCCACCTTGCCGCATATCCAGCAAAACAGCAGCCGCTGGTTACGACATCCTCTAGCCCAGTGTCCGTTCCCACCGCATTTCCGACAGGCCTCCTGCGGGTCTGTGATATGGGTGGCATCTTGTGGCCTCTGTGTGTTGCTTGGCGGCCTCCACAAGGTGTTGTTTGGATGTCTCTGTTGCTGTGGGGGTGGTGTGCCATGACCTCCGCGTGGTGCGTCTGTTGCCTGCTGTCGTCTGGCTTGATGTGGTGGTGACCATTGGTCGTTTCCTCGTATGTCCTGGTTATCTGTCTCCTCGCATCTTCTGCATGTCACCTGTGTTGGTGACGCCGACTTGGTCCTTGAGAACTTGTTCTCCTGTGCGAAAACTTCCCGTTCCTTTTCAAGTTCTTCGTACTCGTCTGCTAGTATCATCAGTGTGTCCAGGTCCGACACTTTGTATGCCCTTAGGAAGATCCTTAGACTAGGGGTGCAGTTTTCCTTGATGATCCTTAGGGTCTCTTTAGCGGAGTAATTAAGTGGCCTCACCATCGTCTGCATGTCGATCATGTAGTCCTTGAACGACTCGCTGAAGCCCTGCTTCCTTTGCCGGACCTGGTCCGCCAGCCTGGTGAAGAAATCTCTTGGCAGGAAATATGTGTGGAAACTTTCAATGAACTCTGCCCAAGTTCTCCACTGCTTATTGTTGGCGATGAATCATTTCAAAGCCCTTCCTTTTAGCAACTCTGGCATCGCTCGAGGGATCATATCGAGCTCCAAACCGTACGTGTTGGCGGACCATTCTACTTGCTCCAGGAACTCGAATGGTTTTTCCGCCCCGTCGAACCTGATCGACCATTCACGGACCTGTTTAGCGACCTTTGCATAGTCCGACTGGCTTGGTCTCGGGGTTAGCGCTGCTGCTTTCTTTTCTTGGCTTGATTCTCTCCTGTGGGCCTCTTTTTGCATGTTGTCAATGCTCAGGCTTGCCACCAAGTTGTCCCCTTCAGCGTTCGTTAGCGTGATGCTTGGGCCGGCTCTGTCGTAGTATGTTGCCTCCAGCTCGGCCCAGATGTCGACGAGTTGTGGATCATTCTCTGTTTCGGAGTAGTATTCCGATAGTGCCTTCCTCATGTCGTCTAGCCTGCCCTCCAGGGCGACATTGAGCCTCTGTGCGACATGGGCGAAGTCTTCCTTCTTGAGGCGGTAAATCCACTTCTTTCCCATTTTTACTGTGCTGTTCTCACTGTTGGGACAATCACGTTGGGCGCCAGATGTAACGAACTGATTTTGTATGTCTGCTCGCTACGAGATTCGTGCGGCTAGCTCAGAAGATTGTGTGTTCGTCCCACCAAATTTATATGACGTGACTGCCCCGTAGATCAGTGAGAAAACAATGGGTTCAAATGGCAACAGTGGGATTTATTCTCGTGGTATTGGTACAGCGGGTGTGTGGCTATGCTGGCTTCTGTATCTCCTCGTTCTGGTTCCGCCGGCTGCTGGTGCTACTCCTTCTGGCTTGTCGATGCGTTGACTCGGCTTCCGCTTGGCTCCTGGGTCTCGGGACGCTCGTAGTGGCCGCCTCTGCTCACTCGCCGACGCGCTGCCTCGGGGTCGCTTGTTGCGCCTTAGACTCGCAGAGAGTTCGGCCTTGTGGGCTTAGGGAAGCGTCACCGTTCTCAGACTAGGGTGAACATGCCTTGCTCTCCAGGCCGACGCCTTTCGAGGCAATACCTGTCCCTTGCTCTGTCCCGGACGGTCCCGCTAGGTTCTTGCTCAGATCGCGCTGACAGTCCAGGCTGTCGCCAGGAGGCTGCCTAGCAGTTCACTTCGCTTTACGCCTAGCGCAGACGAACGTTCCACCCGACTTCACCCTACTGCTTAACGTTCGTGACGCGCCTGCGCTCCCCAGTGAGCTCCGCGCGGCGATGGTAACGTGGCTGCCGGAGATGTCTGCTGGCGTCGCTGCCGATGTCTTCTGCGCTGTCTCCTGACCAGTAGCTTGTCGTTCTGGCACTCGGGGAGTTGGGCGGTTGCTGGTCAGGAACTCCGCCGGTAATCGCAGGGCTCTCCAGGCGCTCGCCTCTTGAAACCGCAAATCGATCTACCGCTCGTCCGTCGCGCCAGGTCCTGCTTGGTCGGGCAAGGTACGCTGGGTCTCAGACAACTTTCCTCCCCAAACTGACGGTTCCTCGTCGTAGGACTCTTTCGCTTGTCTCTGACAGACCCGCCGGGCGACTCGCCAGGGTGTGGTCGTGACAAAGTTGGAAAACGAACGCCTTGACTTAGCCGTGTGATGCCTTCCGGAACTCAGCCACTTGTGTCTCAATTCGGAGATTCCTGATGTCCCAATCCCGAACGTCTCGACGTGGCGATCTCGCTCCTTGTGTGCTTCCCACGGCGCTGCTTCCGACGACTCGCTTGGTTGTAGCTCCCTCGTAGATTACTTGCTTGACTGGTTGTTCACTTGGTACTTTTGACTGATCTTGAAGGTTTGACTCCTCGTGATCGACTGATCCAGCTGCCAACGCTCTGCGGCCTTATATAGGGCTTCCGGGAACCGTTATTCCCCTTTTGCGCACGGCACGCTGGATCTCTCCACTCCGGGTCCAAAGTCCGCGCCTCCTGGTTGACCCACTTGTCCTTCACGTACCGCTCCAATCGATGTTCCGCCCACTGCTGCCGTCCCGCTGATTCACATGATGTTTGTGGCACGCCTGTGTGCCACTCCACTGCCGAGATGTGGCACTTCTTCTCCCGGTCCAAAGTTCACGGGAGAGTCCAAAGTCCGGTGCAGTTCCGTTATCCGCTTTTGCACACGGCACTCTTGCTCTGCCCGCCAAGTCTCCATTCTCTCTTGATCTCCATCCTTGGTCTCCAATCTCTCTCGCTCTCCTTCGTTGGTCTCCAAACTCTCTCGCTCTCCTTCGCTGGTCTCCAAACTCTCTCGCTCTCCTTCGCTGGTCTCCAAACTCTCTCGATCTCCTCGCCGCGCCGTTACTACGCGAATTCGCCGCGTATCTGGTAAGCGGCCGGCCATCTGCTGCTGCTTCTATTTGTGGGGAGTTATTCAACTCCTCACAGACTTTATCGTTAGGTTAGGTCGATAGGGCGATAGTTGCAGCAGCGGGATGAATCTGGCGTGCGATCTGGGCATTTAAGGATTAATCCCGGTTCGCTCTGGTATCCAATGACCCAATTTTGAGAGAGGCCATGTAATATGGCGGGGGTAGGAACGATGATCAGCAGATGTCGAGATAGTCGCAGCCATATTGTCCAACCAGGCAGATGTAGCTGAAGTGCTAGTATAAATTTTCAGCACGACTTGGCTGCCCAACAACGGGTGTCCGTTCGACCCGCGCAGACGCCCAGCAACAAACGCCTTTCGCAGTCAACGCCGACGACATCAAGTATTTCCCGGTTAGTCCGTTCCGGTCTACCACCTCATCGCGGTGACTTCCAGCAGTCGCATCGCGGCGTTGAGAAGTACCGCCATTTTGTCGGGCGGCCGAATCTCGGACTGCCCTTGCGCAACTCACCGCAGTGCGCCAGTTTCCTTCTTGGAGAAGTCTTCAGCCTTGGCTATAATCGCCCTTCAGCCCCGGCCCAATAGTAGCTGAAATTTAGGAAAATTTAAATACACGTGTACCTTGATTATATATATTGATATTTACTTCCCTGTTTATCCGGAGTTAGACCCGAGAGCCTTATTTGCCCTCGTTGTTTGCCTAGAATCGAAAAGGTCTCGAGCATTAGTTAGATGGTATAGCTAAGCATAGTTTCCGCGGCGCCTGTACCCTTTTTCCAGCAAAACCAATCCTCTGCTTTGACCGCCTAATTGTTTGAGACGGCGCCCAGGTTTCGGTCTTAAAGGCTGAGGAATGATAGATCTGTTAAGAGGAGCATGTATATAAACGATTGTACTTGCGATATTTATTAAGCCTTTGTAAAACCCACAATGTGTGAGTAAGCTTTCCCAGTGGGGGAGATGGAACCGCCGTAGTCGCGAGGAGGGGGCTCCTGCCGACTGAGAATGGGTGGTGCCCTGCAGCATCTTGACGGCATCCATGGTTGGGTGGGAGCGCTTGGCTAGGTCATCGATAGCCAGCAAATGTAATCCATTTTTCCGTCAATATTTGTAGATTTTTGCTTTGTTTACGTTTTTGTCATTAGTGATGGCCGATAGTTTAGTAATGTGAGACCGTGAAGTTATCGATACTTATGTTGCGAGCTGTGGCATTAGGGGTACTCTGCCCTGAGAAAAGACTGAGCTAGCGGCACTGCCACACAAAAAAGCAGTTCGTAACATATTGGCGCCCAATTTAAACCAAATAAATTGTCGAGGCGACGACCTCTCGCCCATTTATGACCCTGACGCCCCCGCCATCACGCCCTATGTCTTGCAACATAGATTGCAATTGCTAGGGAGTGGTGACGGGGAAGTCAGTTGCGTAGGGAAATTGAAAGTGGAACGGGAGGCTGGTCGGCGGACGGTGCCGACGATTTGCTCCTGGTCACCGGTTTACCAGTGAACCGGTGATGGCATCCTGGAGCAAACCAAGATTTGCATCACGGGAGGCGCTGAAGCAAATCTGTGATAATTTCTGTGATAGAGTAGTTTTAAAGCTTGTGTTTTGTTATTTATTTATTTAAAATGTTTTTTTGTTAGGATGTTGGGTTCCTAAGTTTTTGACCCCGTCCTGGATTTCTAATTTTATGTCGGTTGTAAACTTAACTTAATTTAGTAACCGTGACCCGTGGCAACCCTACGCGCTGCTCGGTTACCTCGATTTAAAATATTAAAAGAGGACGGGAAAGAAAAGCTAACAGGAGACAAACCAGCCGATGTCCTTAACTGGCGGCTATCACCACGAGTGATAGCTAGTCCAGTTGACGAACGGTTAGGCGGTGACGGGAAAATAAAAGTTTTGGAGAAAGCGCAAGACGAGTAAGGTCGGAAGCCCACCGGCGAGGGTCAGTTCCATCCCCCCAAGTCCAGAGCAGTAAGAAAAAAATATATAGGAAATTTTGAAAGGTGTTGGAAAGTGAGAAAGATTTGTTTATTGTTATTTATTTTTGCTATTAGTTATTTTCGTATTTATTTATTTATTTTGCTATTTATTATATTATTTATTATCGTGTTTATTTTTTATCCTATTTATTTATTTATTTAACATCGTATTAGTAGTTATTAAGTATTTATTTGAAAACTCTTTGAAATTATGTCTGAGGGTAAGGACGTCAGGGATAGGCACGGCCACCAGCTTAGGTCGATGGGTCCTCCTGGCGATATCGCTGGCTGGGGGTTTACCCAGAACGCCGGTAGGCGGAGGATCGGATCAGGGATCAACCGGCGGACCTGGTGCATCATCGGTCGCCCAGAGTCCTGGATTTCAAGGCGATCGTCGAGGCGCAGGATCAATATCTGGTTCCGGAGCAGACGGGTCCACAAAAGCTGAACACGAAAAGGGATACTGCGGCGGAGTCGGCGATGAACGCAGCTCTGGCACAAGAGGCCCAAACATATCGTGCATCGCAGGAGTTGGGAGTTAGCCAGGCGTTGCGGGTGGAAATCAAGATCGGATTCATGGACATGATGAAGTTGTTGAACGACCTCCTTAGGGCAGCCGAGAGCAAACCGCAGCCGCTTCAGGAGGGCGCGAGCCGCCAAGTGTCGATGGTGCCCACCCCGTCGTGTCCGGAAGGCGGCGCCAATGGCCCAGCGGAGATTCAGCAGCGGCAGGATACAGGAATTGCCGCCCAGGCAGCGACCTCGACTGCCGGTAAATGGAGAGTCATGGAGAGAGAGGGATCGACAGCAGCCTGAGCCAGGAACCCGAGTATCATCCGACAGGCAGGAGTGATCGCCATGCACGGCCGTGGCGCATCCAGGACCGAAGGACGGTGGATTTTCGGGACGAGCCGCGGTTGTACGCCAACGGCAACGGGAACGGCAACATCCGAGTGGACCGCTGGAACCTCTCCTTCGGCGGCGAGGACGATGGCCATTCCGTGGACGATTTCGTGTTCCGTCTGGAGTTCCTGCAGCGGCAGCATCAGTGTCCGTGGAGTGAAGTTCTGCGCAACTTCCACGTACTCCTATCGGGCAGAGCGAAGGAGTGGTACTGGGTACACGTACGCCAGTCCAGAGTGGACACTTGGGTCCAGCTGCGCAGGGCTCTGATGGATAGGTTCCGTGGTCACCAGACGGAACACGAAAGGATGCATGAGCTTCTACAACGTGAGCAACAGCCGGGAGAGAGCGCGGATGACTACATCCATTCGATGCAGCAACTCGCCTCACGCCTAAAAAAACCAATGCCTGAGCGGCAGTTGGTGAAGGTGGTGAAAAAGGGCTTGAGGGACGGCATCGCTAGATACGTTTTCGCGATGGACGTACTCACGGTGGACGAACTTCGGGAGGAGTGCGTCGAAGTAGAGAGGAGTTTCGGTCGTCGAGGGCGTGCTGCTTACTTGCAGCACGTACAGGACGAAGTCGACGAGCAGCGAAACCTGGAAGTGGACGAGCTATGTGGGCGAGTGCGAAACCCATTTAGGCCAGGTTGCTGGAATTGCGGGACTGTGGAGCACGGATTCCAAGATTGCGAGGCTACGGAGTGGGGGGGATTCTGATTCCGGTGCGGCAGACCGGGCGTGATCTCACCGAAATGTCCCCATTGCGCGGAAAACGGTTGGCTGGGCAGTCCGAAAGCGGGTGGGACTCGCCCAGGTTGGAGTCTCGCGAAGTAGTTCGGAAGAAAGAAGACGAAAACAAGAATGGAGTGGAGCCTTTCTGCGGAGGAAAAGCTGGCGTTAGGCAAGGTCAAGGAGGCGTTCCTTACCTTTGAAAGGGACGGCCTCAGAGTTACATGCATGGAGAGGCATTCCATTGAGCTGATGGAAGGAGCTCGGGTCTTTAAGGATCGTCCGTATCCGATGTCTCCGGCGAAGCAGAAGGTGGTCGAAGATGAAATCGACAAGATGTTGGAGCTGGGTGTCATCGAGGAGAGCAAAAGCCCGTGGAGCAATCGCAATAAGATCAAAATCTTATTTAAGTTTTAACAATATATTAAAAAACGTGGGCGCTAGACGGGTTATAGTGTGTGGTGGCCTGCCGGCTACCAGATGAGAGGTTCGAAAAAGAGAATTTGGAGAAAGAGAGTTGGAAAAAAGTGAGCTTGGAGATCGAGAGGTTGGAGGGAAAGAGTTTGAAGAACTAGAGGTTGGAGGGAGAGAGAGTGGCGACCTCGATGGCAGAGTGAGGGTGCCGTGTAACGGTAACGTCGGTCATGGCAGAGATCCAGAACAAAATGAAGGAGGACAAGCCCATCAAGAACAGATACTTGCCCATGAACCCAAAAATCCAAGGGGATATCAATGCAAAGGTGGATGAGCTTTTCCAAATGGGGTTCATAAAGCGTTTAAAGAGCCCATACAGCTCCATCATCGTGATGGTGAAAAAGAAAACAGGCAAGTGGAGGCCGTGCGTAGACTTCAGAAAGATCAACGCAAAGTCTGTAAACGATGCCTACCCGATGGCACGCACTAACTACATCCTGGACCACCTAATGGAAGCGCGGTATATCAGCAGCTTGGACCTGAAATATGTATACTGGCCGAGCCCACTGGAAGAATGCAGCAGGCAATGCACGTCTCTCACAGTCCCACGCAAGGGCTTATTCCAGTAGATGGTAATGACGTTTGGGCTCCACTCTGCGTCTGCAACCTTTCAGCGGGTTTTGGACCAAGTAATTGGCCCCGAAATGTCACCTCACGCATTCGCCTACCCGGATGACAAAATAGTGATCGGACGCTCGCTAGAAGAACTCAAGGAAAACCTAAGAGAAGTGTTCCGGCGTCTAAGGGAAGCAAACCTGAGGCTGAATCCGAAAAAAGTCAACCTTCCTTAAGAAGGAACTGCTGTACCTGGGACATCGAGTGACTAGTAAAGAAAAAGAGTTTTTCAGAATTGTCAAGCCCCTGAATGACTTGCTACGCAAAGGCAGTAGGTGGGAGTGGACACCGGAGCACCAGATGGCGTTTGAGGAAGTGAAGGCAAGATGCCTGGACTTCAGTAGAACTTTAGCCCTACAAACAGGCGCTGAGAAAAACTTTCAACAACACAGATTGTCTAGGCGATCCAAAAGCTCAAGCCGTATCTGGAAGGTTATCACTTTAAAGTAGTAAAAGTAGTAAAGTTAACAGCATCAAAAGCCCTTCAGGAAAGATCGCCAGATTGGCCATGGAGTTTCAACAGAATGACTTCGAGTTGGCGTACAGAACGGGTCAGCTGAACGTGGTGGCTTACGTTTTGTCAAGACAACCATTAACAGAGACGCTACGAGGCTTAATGGAGACAACGGCGCCAGGAGGTTGCCAGGACATGTGGAGGAGGTCCAGGAGGTCCTGGATCAAGGACAAGTGCGAAAAGATAAGGACCCAACCGCAGAAATAGCCGGTTCATGTAATGTAAGGCGAGACACTATAAAGGAAAAGTAAACAGTGTTGAGGGAAAACTAAGACGCACCATCGCCGGGACACATAGGAAGCCGAAGGACATGTGCTCGGTTGGCAGCTCTATACTAATAGGAAGGAATGCAAAGAGACTCACAAGCCCATGTGAGGAAATCCATGAGACTTAAAGCAAATCAAATGCATGCGGCTGGCAAAATTCGAACCCAAGTGCCAGCGAATCTATGGGCCACGGTATGCGCAGGTTTCGTCGGACCCCTACCACGATCTAAGCATGGCAACCAAATACTGCTGGTCCTGATAGATAGATTCTTGAAATGGACGGAACTGGTGCCATTGCGCAGTGCGACAGCTGAGTCGCTTAAGAAGGCGTTTAGAGAGCGCATAATCGCAAGGTATGGCAAGGTGGTCATAACGGACAACGGAGTGCAGTTTGCGAGCCGCATTTTAAAAAGATCTCTAGCTGAGATGGGGATCAGACAGCAACTCACCGCGCTTTACACACTACAAGAGAATTCGACAGAGCGAGCAAATATAACGGTCAAGACTATGATAGCGCAGTTCGCAGGGCAGGACCAGAGAAACTGGGACGAGAAGTGGCCGGAGAATATGCTAGCAGTGAACACGTGCATATCCACGTGCTACCGTTTCTTACCCAAGGCAGGGAGCCTTGACTCCCCAGCAGTCTATATGATGGGGAAACTCCAGGCACTGGACGAGCTACACAGACCCCGGAGGAAAACGCCAGCAAACTGGGGGAGATCTTTATGATCGTACGGCGAAATGTGGAAAAGGAATCCCAGGACCAAGCCAGACACTATAATCTGAAATGAAGGCAATGGACGCCAGCGACGTAGTATGGGCCAAGGAACACCACCTGCCCAAAGCGGCCGATGGATTCGCTGTGAAACTAGCCACGAGCTACAATGCTCCTTACCACGTTGTAAGTCGTCTCACCGGTGCTGTCCACGGGGAGCTTAAGCAACAAGAAACACAAGACGCAAACGAGCAGAGGGCGGACACATCGGTGGATTAACAAGTGCAAGTATAGTCCGCAAAGCAGCAGAATTGTGCGTCAGGCCGAAGCAAGAGTCATCCATACGCCTCGCAGAAAGGATATACATCAAGTTTTATCATTGATCCAGTCCGCAAGGCAACATGATTATGCGTCAGGCCGATGCGAGAGTCATCAATACGCCACGCAAAAAGGATATACACTAGGATTTTACATTGATTCAGTCCGCAAGGCAACAAGAATTCAGCGTCGACGCCAGGCGGAAAGGACATGCACTAGAACACGAAACAAGGGTACAGGCAAGGCAGTAAGGGATCCAATCTACAAGGCAACAGGAGTAGGCTTCAGGCATAAGAAAGAGTCATCCATAGTTTCGCCGAGCAGAGCGGATATTTATTGAATGCGGTACAACGACAATAGCAAAGGTATAGATTATTCAATACACAAAAAGGCCCACTAAGGACGCTGTCAAAGGATACCCCAAAGATACCGCCCAAGGATACCATCCAGGGATACCCTCCAAGGATACTCCAAGGATACCCCAAAGATACCTCCCAAGGATACCATTCAAGGATACCCCAAGGAAAGTTTGTGTGTTTTACGAAGGAAGGTGGAAGACGGCACAGCAAAGAGAGCTATACCGTAAGAGAGCGAGCGACCTGGAAAGGACATAGCGGTGACAAGCAAAGAGGAAAGCGCGAAACCGAGGTTTCGTGTAAGGGGATCCCTACGACGACCGGACATTAAAAAGCGAGAAGTCTTCATGAGGGTCTCGAGGTCGGAAGCGCGCAGGAGGATGACGGCCCAGCAGGGATCCAGCCCGGGCAAGGATGGTTGGCGACCCGGCCTACCCGAGCTCCGTGACGGGCCCTGAAGCGGATCCACGCTAAGGACGGCGCCCAAGCCCGTGGCGTTGAGCAGATGGAGAGTGGCGGCTCCGGAAGGCGGCGGGTGCTACCGGCGACCACGTACCACCCGGGACGACGGGCATCAGGGTAGCGACCCCAGAGGACCGAGACGCTACTGACGGAGAAGCCTAACCCCCCGAGGGGATACGTTGAGGCGGTCGCGATAGAGAACCGGAGGAAGTTCCGGGACCGGGAGGCGACGGAGCAGGATGCGCGGTGGCAGGCCAAGTTGCGCAAGGCCCATGAGGAGGCAGTCGCGCGATAACATACCCGGTTACGTCCCGCCGACGACCAAGTACGCCGCCGAGGAGCCCAGTCCGGTCCGACAGGACGTGGACGAGCCGTTGGAGACGTTCCCTCCATGGTGGTTGCCGGAAGGGCCACCCACTCCCCGCTACGAGCAGAAGTGGTACGTCAACGAAGGTCTGGATGGCGATGTAAGAGCTCCGTTGGCCACGCCTCCGTGGAGGCCTACCGGCTACCCACGCCACGGTATGTTGAACCCGAGCAGCAGCCGCAAGCCGAGCGACCGACCGCGCAGCCGTAACCGCATGCAGAAACAGCCCCCCAGACGCAGGCGGAGGAGCAGACGGTGGTGCGGACGGAGGTACCGGCAGCCCACGTGAGCCACAGCGCGCGGGCAATCATAGCCGAGGGTGTGAGGTGGCGGCAGCAGACGGTGGTGTGGCCGTGGCCGGCGGAACCTGCAGCAGAGGCAGCGAGGGACGAGCCAAGGATATCGGAAGAGGGGGTCCCCAAGGTGAGCCCTCGGGATCCCCATACGAGAGGTCGGCTAGACGCGTGGGCCCCGCCAACACCGAGCACAGGCCCGCCAACATCGGCGACGACGTTGCCGATAGGGGAACCGGAATCTCTGGAGAAGGGGCAACATTCGGCGCCCGAGGCGGCCCGCCCGCGGCTGTTATTCACCCGGCAGGTGTCGGCCAGGGAGGAAGGTGGTTGGCTCGAAGTGGTTCGTAGCGATTGGCCGGAGGGGATTGGGGAGGCACTCGCGGTCGCGACGGCGCTTCGGAAGGGTGGCAGGCGGTGCGTCCTGGTCACCGAGGGCGAACGGAGGTTCCGAGTGAGACTAGAAGTCGCCGGCTTCCGAGTATTCGCACAATAAAAAAAAAACATAATGGTGATTGGGGACGCGGCTTAAAAAAAAAGAAGCAAGAGGGCATACATGTCTGCAACGGTAACCTGCAAGGAGAATATAAGAACCCTTCAGTTCTGCAGTAGGGACGGGGTGACATGTCAAAAGGCAAAAACCTTTTGACGTCAGCAGGGAAGTCGGCGCAGCGTAGAAGACTGCCGACAAATGCCGATGACCAATGTAAAAACAAATTAACGAAACAAAAAACTA
The DNA here is from genome assembly GCF_014743375.2 of Drosophila subpulchrella. Taxonomy (NCBI): domain Eukaryota; kingdom Metazoa; phylum Arthropoda; class Insecta; order Diptera; family Drosophilidae; genus Drosophila; species Drosophila subpulchrella. The sequence goes on from NW_023665652.1 coordinate 204,142, forward strand.
AGCTTACTAACAATAATTGTCTTTGAACAGAAAACCTAAATAAAACAATTTAATTAAAATGAATTTAAATAATTGTAAATAAAAATGTATGTATTATACTCGTAAATACTATATTTTCATAAGTGAATACTCATTGGAAATATTCTGAATTTCACAAGTAATTTCACGTGGTACGTGTCACCTGTAGGTGAAAGGCCATACGTCAAAGTATCAGGAACAAGTGAAATCACGAGTGACTTCGAAAAATTTTGATTTGATTTTTCACTTGTGAAAAAGCGGACATACAATTGTCTATATGGAGTGTCAGTTTTTCTTCACTCGTGCAAGGTGAAATGTCCCGCGGTATTCACAAGGTGATTCACGAGTGAAACTTTTTTTTCGGGACTGAAAGGAGGCTTAGCACAGACGAAGAAAGGGTGGATGACATGGTACTGACCATTTGCTAAGGGGAAATGGTAATGCCGATCGAAGAAAAGGAAATCCTCTCTGCGCTCTTAAACATGCTGCCAGCCCAGCGGAGGAGTGGTTGAACCTGGGTAGGGGACCTGAAGGGCAAAAGGAGAAAATAAGAGAGTACTCACCAAGCCAGAGGAATTTCGCTGCATCAACAACAACGGTCGATTGCCAACGAGCAGCGAGCTGGGGATCGATACCCGATGATTATTGATATCCCAGTAGAAATACTTGAAGTATCGGCGCGGGAGAATTTAAATTCGTCGAGGCAGGCGCAGAAGGAAGCAATGCAAACTTGATCGAGACCCGGAGCTGTGGAACTCAGGATAGAGATGTGAGCGTCGAGGGAGCATCAAGGAAGCAACGAGGGAGTCATCGAGAGCGTCGTAAGGACTCAAAGGCTACATGATAAACGAGGATTAAAGCCAGAGAGAAGGACCGAGCTCATTTTGTTTCCCGAAGAAAGATGGGGATGAGTCGAGTTAAAAAACTCACCACAAATTGCAGCAGCAATTATTTATGGTGGCCTGGCGGCTACCAGATACCCGTCGAATTAGCGCGTAGTAACGGCTTGGAGAAAGAGAGTTCGAATAACCAGAGGTAGGAGGAAGAGAATTTGGAGAACTGGGCGTTGGAGTGTTATAGTTTACTTCGTGTAGATTTTTTGTTAAGCCCAAAAATATAAGTCCGGTTTGGTTTGGATTGTATATCATTTATTAAACATTTTATTTGGTTGCATTAGGAGCAGAGCTGCCGTTGTTGCCGCTCTGAGCTCAAAAGAGTTTCTTGTCAAACTTAATTTACTTAGGAGCTAAGGAGGTCTAAGTCTCGTAGCGGCGCTGCCAACAGCGGCAGCGGAGAGACGGCCTATATATTCTTAAGTATATAGCTATGCTCACTTATTCTGGAGTACGGAGGTATATGCATGTACTTGAGTTTGGCTGAGCGGCCGGCGTGCATCAGAATGCTGACACTTGCACTTTCTGTGTACGCCGCCGATCGACTCATGTTTCGGCCACTTAGGTTATTGACCGGGCCTTTGTTTATGTAAACACTGCAACAAAGTGTTACAGTGTGTTTGCTTCAAGTACTCTTGGTACAGTTGATATTCAATATAAGTGCATACTACATCTCCCTCCTTTTGAAAAATAACGTAATATAATGGAGTTATTTTCTTTGATATTATTTATAGTAATAAGATTAAAAAAATTTTTTTTTGTGTTTAATTTGTTTTTCTCTTTTTTTTTTTGTATACTTATTTTAGATATGGTTATTCTATATGTTCTTATATTATGTATGGCCATACGTGATATATTTATGAAATAAAAATTGATTATGAAATAAAGATTTTTAATCTTTCTTTATGTACTATTTGTTTTTTATTTTTATTATTTAATATAGTTATGTTATCTCTATCTCCTATTTGTTCTACCTTATAAGGTTCTGTCCATTTCGAATCTAACTTATGTCCTGTTTCATTTTTCAATAAAACCTGATCGCCTATTTTTAAATCGAAATCTAAACTAGTTTTGTCGTAACTAATTTTCTCTTTTAACTTATGAGATTCTAGCATTAGTCTAGCTCTCTTAATTGCCTGTTCTAATCTAAATTTGGATTCCTTAGCATAATCTTCTATATTATAAAGAGGTTATATTTTATCTATGCTATTAAAATGTTTTGGTAGGTTTGAAATTTTACCAAAAACTAGCTCATATGGACAATAGTCATGTGCCATAGATGGGGTTGTATTAAAACAATAGACGAAGTATCGTAGCCATACATCCCAATCTGTTTTGTCAACTGAGATGTATGAACGAATGAACTCATTGAGTGTTCTGTGGCTTCGCTCCACGGTACCTACAGTCTGGTGGTGGTGTGCAGTTGAAGATATGTTTTAAATATGTAAGTATTAACATAGATCTTCAATAATTGAATTTTTATATTCTGTTCCCATGTCCGTAATAAACGTCTTCATTGGACCGTACTTTAGAATAAAATCTTCAAATATAGCTTTTGCTACTGTATTTGCACTTTTATTTGTTATAGGTATAGCTACTAGGTATTTAGTTAAATCGCAGATGAGTGCGTATTACTGCGTATTCGTTTCAATTATTAGATTTTGGAAGTGGACCAATAGTATCTACAATTACTCTATCAAAAGCTCTTTGTGGAGTTTCGGTTATAGTTAGTGGGGTCAGTACGTTTAGTCGTTTTCGACTTTTGGCATTTAGAACATTTCTTTATGTACTCTTTTATGTCTTTGGACATATTTTTCCAGTAATAGTGTCTCTGGACCTTGGCCAAGGTTTTTGTAATGCCTGTATGACCACCTTGTATTGGATCATCATGGGATGTAGACAATATAGCTTATTTTTCTTTATTATTTTTTATTACGGTCACCGGGCGCTACTCTCAATGATTTCAATATATTATTGCCCATAATTTTAAAATTATCAATTGAAACATGTTCAAAGATATTTTCCCACGGTGCCACTTTGAGTTGGATTACTTTGTGAATACCGGCCTGCTTTTCAAGCCTTTGAAAGAATTGACCTAAGTCGATGGTTCCATTAGTATACAAATCGCTAACATCATATCTTGCTGTAATTTTCTTTCCGTGCTTAAATAAACACATTTTATTATTTACGTGCAAGGTCACTACTTTACGTACTTCATCATTATTAATGACTTCATATACGTTGGGCTTTAAAGCTTTTTCTATAGATTGCTTATGCAATTCTATTTGTTCTTTTCCTGCGCAGGATTTTTGTCTACTTTGGTTTCTGGTAGTGACTTTCAGAATTGTATTGGTTGTTTGTATATTTCTTAAATCTGTGATGGTTATTCTAGAGAGCGCATCGGCTACATAGTTATCTTTACCCTTTAGATACTCTACCATAAAATTATATTCCTCCAATTCAAGTCTCATTCGTGTTAGTTTGGAACTGGGATTTACCATTGAAAATAAGTAGGTAAGTGATCTATGGTCTGTTTTGACAGTGAAGTGTCTACCATAAATATATGGTCTGAAGTGTATTATTGCCCAGTGAATGGATGCTAATTCTTGTTCTGTAGTGCTCTTGTTGCCTTCACCTTTCGTAAAGGATCTTGATGCGTATGCCTCTGGAAGCTGGCATTCCATTTTTGTTTTGAGTTAGGACTGCTCCACAAGCGTATTTGCTAGCATCTGTGATTATGCAAAATTCTTTGCTAAAATCTGGGTATTGCAACAGAGTAGGATTTATTAATGCTGATGAATTTTACATCTTTCTTACATAATCTTGTTATGTGACGGGAGTATTCAGCAAAATTCTTTATAAAACGTCTGTAATAATTGCAAAATGCAATGAATCTTCTAGCGCTGTCTTCATCATGTGGGACTGGATAATTTTGAATTACGTCGTATTTTTTGTCGTCGGGCAAGATTCCTTTATCTGTGCATTTATGTCCTAAGAAAGTGACTTCATGCATGAAAATGAACATTTTTCAGGATGTAACTTCAGGTTGTGTTTCCTATATTTCTCGAAAACATCAGTTAAGTTCTTGAGAATATGTTTTTCGGAACAACCTATGACTATTAAGTCATCCATATAAAAAAATGCTTGCGAAGGTTCTAATCCAGAGAAAGCTATTGTCATCATTCTCTGAAAAGAGTTTGGCGCTATTTTTAAACCGAATGGTAATCGCGTGAAGCGATACGAACCATTGTTTGTTGAAAAAGATGTTATATCCCGTGAACTTTTTTCCAGTTCAATTTGATGAAAACCTGACATTAAGTCAAGGCATGAGAAATATTTTGCTCTACCTAGTTGATCTAAAATGTCATCGATCTAGGGAGTGAAAATTTATCAGACAAGAGTTTTTTATTAATTTGACGATAGTCAATTACTAATCGCCATTTTTTATTTTCCGTATTTGGAAGTGACTTTTTTGGTACTAACTATTTCATCATTGATGAGTTTTTGGACTTGTTTTTGAATTTCGTCTTGTTGACTATGAGGATTTCTATAATTTTTTATATATACGGGTTCATCATCAATTAATCTTAGCTTTTGTTTATAAAAATTATTGGTAGTGATCGATTCGGTTTCTAATCCGAATACATCGCTATACTGGGTGCATAACACTGTAAGTTGTTCATTGAATTGAGGCGGGAAGTTTTTTGCAATTTGGGATAATACAATTTTTTGTCTGTCTTCTAAGTCCGTTTTTACTACTTCGTAGTTTTAAAGTGGTTCATGATGAATGTTTTTGATATAGACTACCTTATCTGTGTTTGTAGTATTTAGTAATCTTATATATGCATTTCGGCGATATAGATACCATGCTAAATTTCTTGATTCGGAATTAATACACTGTCTTCTTCTGAATTTATTTCGATTTTTCGGACGACTTGGGATCTTGCTGGCAGAATTAGGGAGTTGTTGCCAGAACTGTATGCTATTGGAACATAAATTTGATATTTTAGGTTATTTGGTCTTTTATAAGCCAGTCTTCAGACGGCTTGAAGTCTAATTGACAGTTGTATCTTTTGATAAAATCGATTCCTAGTAATCCATCACATGGAATAGCGAATTGCATATTTACGATATGGAAATCATGTGGAATTATTTACTTAGAAGTTTGAATTTCAATAGAAGTTAAGCCTTTTGATTTGGTAACTTCCTGACTTATCCCCTGTATATTTATGATGTGATTATCTTGAATATTTTGAAAATTATTGGAATTTTCCTTCAATATGGATATTTCCGTACCTGTGTCTAGTAGGAAAACTAATTCTTTTCCTGTTGCTACGTTTCTGAAAGTGACAAATGTATTTTGACTGAGACTTAGAGTGTGAATTTTGATGTTGTTTACTGTCGTGTATCTAAAGATGGTTGGGAGTTTCCCGAGTTTGTTTGTGCTACCCTAACGTTGTTATTGTGGTTCTTGTTGTTTCCCCCACGGCTGTTTCCGCCGTTGTTGTTACCACCGCGGTTGTTGTTTCTGTAATTATTGTTATTTTGGTTATTGTTATTTCTGTTATAACCATTGTTTTGATTATATCCGTTATTCTGATAATATCTGGTATTGCTATAATTACCTCGATTATTACCTCTACCGCGATAATTGTTTTTATAATTATTACCGCGATAATTATTTCCACGTTGGGTGTACAATATGGAATTGGCATTGCCTGTCATCTTGGTACTACTTTGTATGTACTTGGCGACGGCTTCGTTCATGTTTGCAAAATTGCCTGCTTCCAATATTGCTTTGAGGCGGCCATGCTCAGAATTTTTGACCATTGTGGTGATGGCTTCCTTAGTGCTGAATTTTTCAGCGTATACGGCCGATAAGCCTTCATCAATATACGAAGATTCTAGGAGCTTTCGTAGGTTGTCAATTTCTGTGGTGAATTTGTCTGCAGTTTTCCCTTTTTGGCTTATTTTTGCCATTTTGGCTTTAACTACGTCCGATGTTTCTCCGACTATAGTATCTTGCAGTTTTTATACCCTTGCAGAGGGTATATTGATTTCAGTCAGAAGATTGCAACGCAGTGAAGGAGACGTTTCCGACCCCTTAAAGTATATATATTCTTGATCGCATGACTAGACGAGTCGATCTAGCCATGTCCGTCTGTCCGTCCGTTTCTACGCAAACTAGTCTCTCAGTTTTAAAGCTATCAGGCTGAAACTTTCCCAAAAGTCTTATATCTTTTGCAGGTAGTGTATAAGTTGGAACCAGCCGGATCGGACAACTATATCTTATAGCTCCCATAGGAATAATCGGGAAAAAAAATTTTAAAAAATTTTATCTTTGGTGTTGTTTAGCATATAACCTCCTAAGCATGAAAATAACATTTTTTAATTAGTTTTGAATTTCGAATTAAATTTTATCGAAATCGGACGACTATATCATATAGCTGCCTTAGGAACGATCGAAAAATTGGTGGGAAAATAATATGAAACATATTATAGCTTCGGTGTTTTTTGACATATTTTCTTATACTATTGGGAATATCATTTTTTATATATTTAAGGAATTTTGAATTAAATTTATAATTATAACTGCAAGGGTATACAAACATCGGCTTGCCGAAGTTAACTTTTTTTCCAGAGGAATTTCGCTGCATCAACAACAACGGTCGATTGCCAACGAACAGCGAGCTGGGGACCGATAGCTGATGATTATAGATATCCTAGTGGAAATACTTGAAGTATCGGCGCGGGAGAATTTAAATTCGTCGAGGCAGGCGCAGAAGGAAGCAATGCAAACTTGATCGAGACCCGGAGCTGTGGAACTCAGGATAGAGATGTGAGCGTCGAGGGAGCATCAAGGAAGCAACGAGGGAGTCATCGAGAGCGTCGTAAGGACTCAAAGGCTACATGATAAACGAGGATTAAAGCCAGAGAGAAGGACCGAGCTCATTTTGTTTCCCGAAGAAAGATGGGGATGAGTCGAGTTAAAAAACTCACGACAAATTGCAGCGGCAATTATTTATGGTGGCCTGGCGGCTACCAGATACCCGTCGAATTAGCGCGTAGTAACGGCAGAGTTTGAAGAAATATAATTTGGAGAAAGAGAGCTTGGAGAAAGAGAGTTCGAATAACCAGAGGTTGGAGGAAAAGAATTTGGAGAACTGGGGTTTGGAGAGAGAGAGAGAGAGTGACGACCTCGATGGCAGAGTGCACCGGACTTCGGACTCTGCCGTGGACTTTGGACCAGGAGAAGAAGTGCCACATTTCAGCAGCGGGATGGCGCGCATGCGTGCCACATGCCACAGCAGATTCAGCAGGAAAGCGCCAAGACATCGGACTCTAGGTGGTAGCCGTGGGCCTAGGACAAAGAGGCCAAGCTGGATCCGTGGATTTTGGACCTGGAGTGGAGAGTACCAGCGGGCCGTGCGCAAAAGACCGCAGGGCTCTGTGAGCTGGATCAGTCGATCACGAGGAGTCAATCCAATAAGATCAATCTGTTATCAAAGTCAAAGAACCAAGTCAACCAGCAGCACGTGAATAACAAGTCAGCAACAACAAATCAAGTCGTCGGAAGCAGCGCCGTGGGAAGCCTACAAGGAGCAAGATCGCTAAATCGAGACGTTCGGGATTGGGACATCAGGAATCTCTGAATTGAGCAATGAGAGAGCAATAGAGCAATAAAATCGAGGGGAAGTTGTCTAGACCCAGTCTGCGAGTCCAAGGCGCGACGTGCAACCTCGAGTCAATACGTCGGCGAGCGGGCAGAAGCGAAAGACACTACGAGTATCCCGAGACACAGGAAGGAGTAAGCGATCACCGATTCAACGCGTCGACGAGCCAAAACAAGCAGTATCAGCTGTCATTTGAATCAGCGCAAGACGACACCGAGACCAGTCGAGCCACCCACCCGCTGTAATAAGGAAGCAGCACGTGAATAACAAGTCAGCAACAACAAATCAAGTCGTCGGAAGCAGCGCCGTGGGAAGCCTACAAGGAGCAAGATCGCTAAATCGAGACGTTCGGGATTGGGACATCAGGAATCTCTGAATTGAGCAATGAGAGAGCAATAGAGCAATAAAGTCCTGCGACGAGGAACCGTAAAATCGAGGGGAAGTTGTCTAGACCCAGTCTGCGAGTCCAAGGCGCGACGTGCAACCTCGAGTCAATACGTCGGCGAGCGGGCAGAAGCGAAAGACACTACGAGTATCCCGAGACACAGGAAGGAGTCAGCGATCACCGATTCAACGCGTCGACGAGCCAAAACAAGCAGTATCAGCTGTCATTTGAATCAGCGCAAGACGACACCGAGACCAGTCGAGCCACCCACCCGCTGTAATAAGGAGAACAAGAGGTGAAAGGTTGAACGGTAAAACCGCGGACTTCGGACCTTGGTAAGCCTCTACCAAAGTTGCGCGTAGAAACATAAAGAGAGTCCTTTCGCAAATTTCTCCAATAATATGTGCTGCCATCTGGGCCATCACCTTTTCACTCTTTCTCACCGAAAAATATTATCCATTTACTATAAAATATTAAAAAAAAATGTTTTTAATAAAATGTATTTCCTACCGTGTTTCAGTGGATGTAATTATGTTTTTCGCCAAAATGAAGTCGACCCTTCCTGTGTCAACGCAAAAAATGAGGTGATACAAAAGATAAACTCAAATTCATTTTATTATACCCGTTACTCGTAGAGTAAAAGGGTATACTAGCAGTCAGCAGTCTTTTGAAACAACGCAAAACGACACCGAGACCAGCCGAGCCACCCACCCGCTGTAATAAGCAGAACAAAAATAAGCCCACTGTTTTACTTTGAATTCTGTGCTTGATCACTGATCTACGGGGCAGTCACGTCATATTATTTGATGGGACTAACTGACTATCTACTGAGCTAGCCACACGAATCTCGTAGCGAGCAGACCAATAAAATCAGTTCTTTACACCTGCTATATTTGTTTGTGAGCGTTAGAGTGGGCGTGGCACCCTGCTGAAACAAACTTGTGCTGCGCAGGAAGCCCAATCATACGGACAGACGGACATGGCTAGATCGACTCCGCTAATGGAGGGGTCGGAAACGCATCCTTATACCTGGTACACACTTTCTGACGAATTAAGTATACCCTTTTACTTTACGAGTTACGGGTATAACAAGTGAAAACGCGACTATCAAATACCCGTTACTAAGCTGAAATATGCAGCAAAGAGACTGTTTACAATTGAAAACCCCGCAAAGGCGCCACCTAGCGTCACTTTCTTTTTTTGCTTATCACTTATAGTACGATTTTCGATTTTAAGCATAATGATAGATATTGGTAACACAAACAAATTGCACTTACACTTTTACAAAATCCTCAAGAAAAAGGAGGCTCGACAATTGAATGTCAACGGCTACATTAGAAAGAGGATATCTATGTCTACAGGGAGTACGTGGTGGGAAGGCAAGTGAGATAGAAGATTGCGCATCAACGGACTGTTAGGCTTCGATGGAAGGATCGCAAGGACTCGAGGATACTGTAGTATGCATGTATCATTGTAGCGAGTACCCACTGTACCGACACCAACATTGTGTTACAGTGTACTCAACCAAATACAAAAGTGCCGGCCGCTAAACTCTTACGGCCAGCCGAAATATGAATGCGCCTCAGAGCCCAACTTATGGGAAGTGCTAGTGTCAGCATATTCCCATGGCCTGAGTGCAGACACATACAAGGCATGCATATACAACTGCTCTCGCGCTCTTGGTGCTACCAGCACAAATACAATTGTGAGCATATACTTTGATATATACATGACGGCCGCTGCCAATGTTTGCAGGCAGCGCAGCCGCAATTAGCTAGCTGTAAGTCACTCGAATTATGACCATCAATAAACGAACAACAAGCTTGGCCGTTGGCCACTACAACAAAATCTTTTAATTTATTCAAAAGGAAATAACACACAATCTAATAAATTTGATAATAATAATACATGGCGACCGTGACAGTGATGTCGCAGCCGAAGAAAAAGTTTTAATTTGAAGTGCGAATTGTGTTCAACAAACCAAAATAAGTGCACCAGCAACAAAAATTGAAGAAAATGGTTATGGTACGGATGTACAACAAACAAATGTTAGAGAAATTGATACAAATGCTGAGAAAGTGATATTGATGAGAGAATCTAATGGTCAGAAGGAAGAGAAAGCGCCTACGATAGAGGGAGCTATGAAAATCCGAAGACAAAACAAAGTTGACGAAACGCGAGGGAAGCCAGAAGAGAGGAAAAGCTATTAAATAAATCTACGTTACTGCCTGTGCGAGGACCAGCACCGGCGCCGCCTAAACCCATAGGCCAGGGACGACCACAAGAGAAAGAAAAAAGTGTGGGAGGCATGGCAATTCCTCCTACACCTACGTTGGAAAAGCAATGAACATAAACGACGACGTTGGACTGGACAAAGCTGCTCCTGTCGAGCAAAGGGATGCACCGAGTCTAAAAGAAGCTCTAGAGGTGTATCCCAACGATGGACCACGCCCCCTCACAATAGCTGAGTACAGGGCACGCCAGCAGAAGAAGGACAAACCAAAGAAGAAAAGGAGCGGCAGGAGAAGTAAACTCTTGCGCCAACGGAGGTTTGCTAAGGACCTAATAAAGACGGCAGCGACATCTGAAGAAACACAAAAATACAAGGCCGAATTAACAAAAATTGAGGACAAACTTCGTACTGGTGCGAAGTAACGTAACCAGGCTGCATTAATTGCCAATGCCTAAGTTACCTTAATATTAAAATCTTACACTCAAGCCGATGCGTGAAAACGCTGCTTGAAAACTACTAACCCCTTGTTAGACTTTGTACTAAAATCATATGGCAGATATTTTAATTATATAGAGCGACAAATTGTAAATCTGCCATGTGAAAAATTACTATCCAAAATATTTTCTTTTCTTTCCAAATTTTTCTTTATGAATAATAGTATATCTAAATCAAAAGATACGCCATATATACTTGGCATAAAATATAGAATTTTGGAAAACATTCCCAAAATGGGTTTTGTAGACACAAAAGTAGTCGATTCAACGGCGAACGTCGTTAATAGAATAGAATCTAAAAATATTGATTTAGAAACGATAACAATTCTGTTAATAATAATTGTAATTATAATGTCAGCAAGTGTTCTTCTAAAAATCTATAAACTACACAATAGGTGTTTGAAGAAAAGATTCCAGAGTCGAGCAAACGACCTGGATAAAATTTAAAAAAAAAATAAAAGGATACAAAACAAAACTTGCCAGTTATAATTTCAAGAATTATTGAAAGCAAACAAAAAAATTTTTTACTTTAAAAAAAAAAATATAAAAATAAAAAATAAAAAAAAAACAAAAACAAAATTTTACAATTTCTTCTATTATGGCCACAAGTATAGGTAGATAAACAAAACAAACAGAATGAATGCAGAGGCAGTTTTCAATACCTATATGAGGGATCAATATTTTAGTGAAAGAATTATCAAATTGGTCTCAACGACCCCAATTACTATCTATGAGTTAGAAAATTTATATATGTCAACATATAATCTAGAAAGCTCACCATTAATACATTGCTCTAATAAACAAAAAGCGATGGTATTAAGCACCATCCCGGGTGTCCACGTGAGAACAATTGTAAGCGAAAATGACATATTAGGTAGTGCTAGAATTTCAGTGGTGTACAAGAATAATTCATATCCATATTATAATGGAATGGAGTGAATTATATAAGGATCTAAATAAATTAAAAAGCGATTTCGATAAATCATATAAATCATTAACGCAAAATAGATCAATACAACAAGCCACTATAAGTAAACATGCAGAAATATTAGTAACTCGCTTCAACAATGCGCGTATACTAATACATGAGCAAAGAGATCGACTAGATAAAAATCGTTGGTCTGAAGTATCAAAATTTCTAACCAGACTTCGATCAAACCTAATAACTATAAAAGAAAGGTATAACTTAAATATTTCAATACCGACCATTCTGAACACCCCTTTGAAAGTAGAAACTGGGGACAAATTGGAATCATCAGATCCACCAGAAGTCGACTCAGTACAGGTAGAAGAATCTGAATTTGACAGCCCAGAAGTAGAAGAGAAAGTTTTAAATATTCTCACAATTCCAGCTGTACTTTTTCAATCTGAATTATCAGATCAGGAAACAATTGAATCCGACTGCGAAATCGAACAACACCAAATAAGAACAATGACGGACGAAACTGTTGCCCAACGGGCATATATTAAGGATATAGCAAATGCTATCCCTGAATTCAACGGACAAAAAATCAACCTTCAAAGATTCATAACAGCCTTAAAATTAGTAAACCTAACCAAAGGCACATTTAAAGAAATAGCAGTTGAAGTCATAAAATCAAAAATAGTTGGCTCAACCTTGTACAAAGTTCAAAACGAATCCACTATAAACGGAATAATAAAAAAATTACAAGACACAATTATCGGCGAAACATCCGATGTAGTAAAAGCAAAAATGGCTAAAACTACTCAAAAAGGAAAAACAGCTGAAAAATTCACAACTGAAGTTGACAATTTACGAAAGCTACTCGAAGCTTCGTATATTGATGAAGGATTACCCGCTGAACATGCGGACAAATTCAGCACCAAGGAGGCTATAAACACAATGGTCAAAAATTGTGAACATGGCCGACTCAAAACAATACTTGAGGCAGGCAACTTCTCATCAATGAATGAGGCTGTCACCAAATATATACAGTGTAGTACGGAAATGACGGGTAATGCAAACGCAATACTATTTGCCAGAAAAGGACCGGCCTATAGAGGTAACAACTTCAGAAGTAACTACCGTGGTAGAGGTAGAGGAAATGGTCGTGGTAACTACCAAAATAATGGGTATTACCAATATAACAGCCACAACAGAAATAGCGGTTACAACCAAAATAATGGTTTTAATCGAAACTATAATAACCAGACCAATAACTATAGTAGAGGTCGTGGAAATTATAGACAAAACAATAATAACCAAAATACGGGCAATTACGGCAACACACAACACAACAATAATGTCCGCTTTACCCAGCCAGTTTCGGGAAACTCGCAGACCCCTTTAGATACAATAAATTAAAAATACCAACGGTATATACCATAAACCTCAATCTCAATATCTTCGTACCATTTATTAATTCAGAAACAGGAAGGCAGCTTACGTTCCTTGTGGATACGGGAGCAAATATTTCACTTTTAAAAGAAAATGCAGATACCTTTAGCAACATACAAATAAAAAATACAATAAATATTCAAGGAATAGGCGAAGGAATCATAAAATCCAAAGGACTTGCACCAGTAGAACTCCAAACAGACAAATATATAATTCCATACAATTTTCATATAGTAAATAAAGATTTTGCGATTCCATGTGATGGAATAATAGGAATAGATTTTATAAAAGAATTAAACTGTCAAATAGATCTTAACCCTACAGAGGATTGGTTTATAATAAGACCAAATAATATAGACATTCATATTTATAACCCAATAACATATACTTCTGGTAATAATACAATTCTACTACCAGCCAGATCTCAAGTAGTACGAAAAACCAAAGTAATGTCCGATACTGATACTATATTAATACCAAATCAGGAGATTCAACCTGGTATTTACGTTGCAAATACTATCACATCAAAAGAGAATACATTTGTCCGATTACTCAACACAACCAGTACTGATCAATTGGTTAGTATAACAAATTTAAAATGTGAACCAATTTCCGATTATAATGTAATTCAAAACACTTCAAGTAATAGAGAGCTAAACATCATAGAAGAACTGAAGAAAAATTTTCCAATTCAATTTAAACAACAATTAACGGAACTATGTGGAAAATATACTGACGTATTCGGTCTTGAAACCGAATCAATAACAACAAACAATTTTTACAAGCAGAAACTGAGATTGAAGGACGATGAACCGATCTATATAAAAAATTATCGAAGCCCGCACAGCCAAGTTGAGAAAATTCAAAAACAAGTAGGAAATTTAATCAAAGACAATATAGTCGAGCCATCTGTATCAGAATACAACAGCCCACTTCTACTTGTCCCAAAGAAAACCCTTCCGGGTTCAAACGAAAAGAAATGGCGACTAGTAGTTGACTATCGTCAAATCAACAAAAAACTTCTGTCTGATAAATTTCCACTCCCAAGAATTGATGACATCTTGGACCAACTAGGTAGAGCAAAGTATTTCTCATGCCTTGATTTAATGTCAGGTTTCCATCAAATCGAACTAGAAGAAAATTCAAGAAACATAACGTCGTTTTCAACGAGCAATGGCTCATATCGTTTTACGCGATTACCTTTCGGCTTAAAAATAGCCCCAAATTCATTTCAGAGAATGATGACTATTGCATTTTCTGGACTTGAAGCTTCTCAAGCATTCCTCTATATGGATGATTTAATAGTCATTGGATGTTCCGAAAGACATATGCTCAAAAACCTAAAAGACATCTTTGAAATATGCAGAAAGTACAACTTAAAATTACATCCACAAAAATGTTCATTTTTTATGCATGAAGTGACCTTCCTTGGTCATAAATGCACCGACAAAGGAATCTTACCAGACGACAAGAAATATAATGTCATAAGAAACTATCCAGTCCCACATGATGCAGATGCTAGACGATTTATAGCATTTTGCAATTATTATAGACGTTTCATTAAAAACTTCGCCGACTATTCACGGCACATAACTAGATTATGTAAAAAGAATGTTCCATTTGAATGGTCTCCCGAATGCCAAAAATCATTCCAATATTTAAAAGATAAACTTATAGAACCAATTTTATTACAATATCCTGATTTCCTTAAAGAATTTTGTATAATAACGGATGCAAGTAAACAAGCATGTGGAGCGGTATTAACGAAAAACCATAACGGACTCCAACTCCCGCTAGCATATGCATCACGTTCATTTACAAAAGCTGAAAGCAATAAAAGCACTACAGAACAGGAACTAGCAGCAATTCATTGGGCAATTACACACTTTCGACCATATATTTATGGCAAACATTTTACAGTTAAAACCGATCACAGACCACTAACATACTTATTTTCAATGGTCAATCCTAGTTCAAAACTCACGCGCATGCGGCTCGAATTAGAGGAATACGACTTCACAGTCGAGTATCTAAAGGGAAAAGATAACTTTGTGGCAGACGCCCTTTCTAGAATAACGATTAAGGATCTTCAAAATATTACGGCAAATATATTACAAGTCACTACAAGACAAAAAAGTAGACAAAATTCCTGCGCAGGAAAAGATAAAGTAGAATTGCCTAGGCAATCTCAAGTAAAAGCTTCTAAGCCCAACGTATATGAAGTCATTAACAATGACGAAGTACGTAAAGTAGTGACCTTGCATGTAAATATTAATCTATGTTTTTTCAAACATGGAAAAAAAATTACAGCAAGATATGATGTTGGAGATTTGTATACTAATGGAAGTCTTGACTTAGGTCAGTTTTTCCAAAGGCTTGAACTGCAGGCTGGTAAACAAAAAATTACCCAACTCAAAGTGGCACCATGGGAAAAAATCTTTGAAAATATTTCAATAGATAAATTTAAAAAAATGGGCAACAAAATATTAAAATCATTAAGAGTAGCGCTACTCAACCCGGTGACCCTAATAACAACAAATAACGAAAAAGAAGCAATATTGTCTACACTACATGACGACCCTATTCAAGGAGGACATTCAGGTATAACAAAAACCTTGGCCAAGGTCAAAAGACACTACTATTGGAAAGGAATGAGTAAAGACATAACCCAGTACATACGTAAATGTCCAAAATGCCAAATGTCAAAAACGACAAGACATACAAAAACTCCTTTAACACTTACAGAAACACCAGAAATGGTATTCGATAAGGTAATTGTGGATACGATCGGTCCACTGCCGAAATCAGATCAAGGAAATGAATATGCAGTCACCTTAATATGTGATCTGTCAAAATTCCTTGTTGCCATACCAGTACCTAATAAAAATGCAAAAACGGTAGCAAAGGCTATATTCGAAGAATTTGTTCTAAAGTACGGTCCAATGAAGACGTTCATTACGGACATGGGAACAGAATACAAAAATTCTTTAATCGAACACCTATGCAAAAACTTAAATATTAAACATATAACATCGACAGCACACCATCATCAGACTGTCGGAACTGTGGAACGAAGCCACAGAACCTTTAATGAATTTATACGTACATACATCTCAACTGATAAAACGGATTGGGATATATGGCTAAAATATTTTGTTTATTGTTTCAACACGACACCCTCTATGGCACATGATTATTGTCCATATGAGTTAGTGTTTGGTAGGACTTCGAATTTACCAAAACATTTTAATAGCGTAGAGAGAATAGAACCTATTTATAATATAGATGATTACGCAAAAGAAACAAAGTTTAGATTAGAGCAAGCTTTCAAAAGAGCCAGATCAATATTAGAATCAAATAAAATAAAACAAAAATGTCACTATGACAGAAACTGTTTAGATTTTGAACTAAAAATTGGAGATCAAGTTTTATTAAAGAATGAAACAGGTCACAAATTAGAATACAAATATATGGGACCATATAAAGTAATTGGTATAGGAGATAATGATAATATAAGAATTTCAAATATAAAAAACAAAGAACAAAAAGTTCATAAAGATAGGTTAAAAATTTTTATTTCAAAATAATTTTTATACAATTTATACGTATGGCCATACATAGAATAAATACATAGAATAAATACCATAAATAACAATAAAAAAAAAAATAAATAGAAAAAAAAAAATTAAAAATAAAATACATACATATAAAAAAAAAAATATAAATATAAAAAACAACATGATATCAATATTTTCTGATTAGAACAGCATTTTTGAATAACATGTTTTCCAACTTTCTTATATATCTTTAACGATACAAAATAATTTCTATAACTTTTAAATTTTCAAATATATAAGTACTAGAAGATAATTTTAATAACTAGAAATAATTTCATTTTTATTACTTTTTAAAATTAAAAAAAAAAAGAAACCAAACATATTCTTTAGAAAATAACTTTATTACATTACGTTATTTTTCAAAAGGAGGGAGATGTAGTATGCATGTATCATTGTAGCGAGTACCCACTGTACCGACACCAACATTGTGTTACAGTGTACTCAACCAAATACAAAAGTGCCGGCCGCTAAACTCTTACGGCCAGCCGAAATATGAATGCGCCTCAGAGCCCAACTTATGGGAAGTGCTAGTGTCAGCATATTCCCATGGCCTGAGTGCAGACACATACAAGGCATGCATATACAACTGCTCTCGCGCTCTTGGTGCTACCAGCACAAATACAATTGTGAGCATATACTTTGATATATACATGACGGCCGCTGCCAATGTTTGCAGGCAGCGCAGCCGCAATTAGCTAGCTGTAAGTCACTCGAATTATGACCATCAATAAACGAACAACAAGCTTGGCCGTTGGCCACTACAACAAAATCTTTTAATTTATTCAAAAGGAAAAAACACACAATCTAATAAATTTGATAATAATACATGATAATACATAAAATGTATTTCCTACCGTGTTTCAGTGGATGTAATTATGTTTTTCGCCAAAATGAAGTCGACCCTTCCTGTGTCAACGCAAAAAATGAGGTGATACAAAAGAGAAACTCAAATTCATTTTATTATACCCGTTACTCGTAGAGTAAAAGGGTATACTAGCAGTCAGCAGTCATTTGAAACAACGCAAAACGACACCGAGACCAGCCGAGCCACCCACCCGCTGTAATAAGCAGAACAAAAATAAGCCCACTGTTTTACTTTGAATTCTGTGCTTGATCACTGATCTACGGGGCAGTCACGTCATATTATTTGATGGGACTAACTGACTATCTACTGAGCTAGCCACACGAATCTCGTAGCGAGCAGACCAATAAAATCAGTTCTTTACACCTGCTATATTTGTTTGTGAGCGTTAGAGTGGGCGTGGCACCCTGCTGAAACAAACTTGTGCTGCGCAGGAAGCCCAATCATACGGACAGACGGACATGGCTAGATCGACTCCGCTAATGGTCCTGATCAAGAATATATATACTTTAAGGGGTCGGAAACGCATCCTTATACCTGGTACACACTTTCTGACGAATTAAGTATACCCTTTTACTTTACGAGTTACGGGTATAACAAGTGAAAACGCGACTATCAAATACCCGTTACTAAGCTGAAATATGCAGCAAAGAGATTGTTTACAATTGAAAACCCCGCAAAGGCGCCACCTAGCGTCACTTTCTTTTTTTGCTTATCACTTATAGTACGATTTTCGATTTTAAGCATAATGATAGATATTGGTAACACAAACAAATTGCACTTACACTTTTACAAAATCCTCAAGAAAAAGGAGGCTCTACAATTGAATGTCAACGGCTACATTAGAAAGAGGATATCTATGTCTACAGGGAGTACGTGGTGGGAAGGCAAGTGAGATAGAAGATTGCGCATCAACGGACTGTTAGGCTTCGATGGAAGGATCGCAAGAACTCGAGGATACAAGAATAGGCTGGATAAAGGCCGGAGAGGGGAAACGAAAGTTCCTAATTTTTTAGGGAAGAGCGAGAGGACCCAAAGGCTACAACAATACACAGGACAACAGCCGGAGAGATACTCAATTATAGTGACCAGAGGAAAATTTCGATATGCAAGCAGCAAAGCGAGATTGAAATGCGCCACCTATCGGCGGTAGACAGATTTAAGCGTTATGGGCGTGGCAAATTTTTTGTTTGGGTCAATCGATAGGTATTGACGAGACCAATACAGTTCAGTTAAAATTTTGTATCTAGGATGGGCGCCACAGGCTTGGGCGGTTTGTGGGCATTAGAGTGGGCGTGGCATATTTGCGTAAAAAACTTGCGCTGCGCACAAGGCTACGGAATCTAAATCTGAGATCCCAATTCTCTATCCTTGATAGTTCCCGAGATATCCACGTTCATACTTACGATTTTTTGAAGTCTGTGGGCGGTTTGTGGGCGTAAAAGTGGGCGTGGCAAACTTTCTTTTTTATCAATCGATAGGTATTGATAAGAACAATACATTTCACTTAAAAATTTTATTCTAGCATAAAAACTGTAGGAGCCACAGTTTTGGGCGGTTTGTGGGCGCTAGAGTGGGCGTGGCACTCTACTGAAACAAACTTGCGCTGCGTAAGAAGCTTAGGAATCTGCACGCCAAATCTCAATAGCCTAGCTCTCATAGTTTCTAGCTCTCATAGATTTCCGTTCATCCGGACAGACAGACGGACAGACGGACATGGCTAGATCGACTCGGCTAGTGATCCTGATCAAGAATATATATACTTTATGGGGTCGGAAACGCTTCCTTCTGCCTATTACATACTTTCCGACGAATCTAGTATACCCTTTTACTCTACGAGTAACGGGTATAACAAATTATAGCTTTGGTGTTTTTTAACATATAACCTCCTACGCTTGGAAATAACATTTTTTAATTAATTCTGAATTTCGAACTTAAATTTTTCAAAATCCGACGACTATATCATATAGCTGCCATAGGAAAGATCGGAAAATTGGTAGGAAAATAATATGAAACAAATTATAGCTTCGGTGTTTTTTGACATATTATCTTATACTATTGGGAATATCATTTTTTGTGTTTTAAAATTTAATAATTATAGCTGCAAGGGTACGTAAGCTTCGGCTTGCCGAAGCTAACTTCCTTTCTTGTTTAATTATATCTTCCATTGTGGTTTCGATTTGGACTCTGTATAATGTCGATCCAATTATTTTGGATTTGATGACTTCTACAGCCAAAACCTCGAATGTACCTTTCGTAAGATTAACCAACTTCAAAGCTGTTACGAATCTCTGAAGGTGTACTCTTTGCCCGTTAAACTCCGGGATGGCATTCGATATTTCTTTAATATATGCCCTTTGGGCTGCTGGATCTGCCATTATGTTTTCTTTTGTTTCTGGCACGCTTATATTTGATTCTATATCTTCTTCTTCTTCTGCTTCTGTTACTGTTATAACTGCAGGAATTGTTAGATCATGTAGATCTTTTTCTTTTATTTCGATTCCCTCGCTCGAATCGGTATCTTCGTTTTCCTTTAGGTCTGTGTTTTGATCTATTGTCAAAGGTGTATTTAAAATTGTCGGTATCAATATATTTAAATTATACCTATCTTTGACAGTTATTAGATTTGTACGAAAATTGATCAATAATTTAGATAATTTTGACCAATTCGTTTTATTTATCGCTGCCCTATTTTCATGTACTAAAGTTCTTGCAGCATTGAAAGAATCTTTGCATGTTTATTAATAGTGTCTTTATGTATTGGCCTATTTTGGCTTATACATTTGTAAGACTTGTCAAATGTGTTTTTCAAGTCTCGTATGTGGAGTGTTAATTGCTCCCATTCCATACTAAGGACTTTTTTTGTATTAGTTGTGCGTAATTTTTAGCACATTTATATGTCTTAGTACTGGGTGTATGTCTACTTCCGAAAATACCTTACAGTTTCTTACTGTAGACAGTACTATTGCTTTTTGAGTACTGCTGCAATGAATAAGCGGGGAAAAATCTTGGTCGTACCTATTCATATATTCGTCTTCAAAATCTAAAAGTAATAGAGGCTCTGCTCTGTTTCTAAGTATGGCTAATACCCTATTCTCAAAGTTGGGTTCCCTATCAAGAGTAATTCTAATACACTCTGTAGTGTTCATATTTTATATTTGTTATTATTTTTTTTTTAATATTTATTTATTTAATTTCATTGTACTTTAGATAAGATTGTTGGATAAAATAATATCTATATTCAATATATCAATATATGGACATACATATTTATATTAAATGGTTTGCTCTTTTGTTTTTATTTAATTTTGAACATCTTTTTATAATTATTGTTGGCGCTTTATGTATTTATATTTTGTCCAGATCATTAGCCTGGCTTTTATTTATGGCTCTCTTTGATATACATTTATTATGAAACATATATGCCTTGTACAAAATAAATGCGCTCATAATTAAGACAATGATTGATAATAAAATGTTCGTTAAATCTGTATTAATATTTTTGGACTCGATTTTATTTATGACGTTTGCTGTGGAGTCCACTTCTTTTACGTCTACTAAACCCATTTTGGGTGTTTTTCTGTGAGCTGCTATAGCTAAAGGTGTGTAGTTTAACTTATAATTTAATTGCCATTTAGTTTGGCTCATGTTGTTAAAAATTTGCCTTATTGGGCCGTGATATTTTTTTGTATAATTTGATAAAAATTTATTTTTAGCAATGGGAAAGCCTGGCTAGTTTTTGTATGGTTTTCAGGCCACACGCTTATTGGGCAACTTTAATGTCGCTCAATTTTACATTAGTTTTTTATATTTGTTGAACGTTGATGCACTAAGAGCAGTACAAACAAGTGGCCCAAACGACACCAAGCACGTGCTTGTTACGCGCGGACCCATTTTTATTTCGGGCAAATACGGTTCGCGAGGAAGGTACATAGAACAAACAAGGACAGGACAAAACATAGATCAACAAGACTAAAGCAAATGAGCTAAGATTTTAGTTTTTAATACAGGGATAGAGGTTGAGGAACAAATTAAATGATATAGGTTGTTATAATTATTACAAAGAACGCGAAAAGGCTCATGCTGACTAAAATTAGATGAACATCGTGGCAAGTTTATAGGATAGTAGTTTCGCATTAGTCTAACAGGAACATTGAAAGTAAGGCGGCTTACCAAATCTACAGAATCAATATCGCCTCTGATAAGATTATTCATGAAAATAGTACCAAGCATAGTTCTACGGCTTACTAGACTAGGCAAATTAATTAAAAGCAATCTACTCGAGTAAGAAGGCAACCTGACGTTTTGATCCCAGTTCAAACCACGTAAGGCAAAAAGAAGAAATTGTTTCTGTACGGACTCTATACGGTCAATGTGCACTTGATACTGAGGACTCCAAACGGAAGAACAGTATTCCAAATTAGGACGGACAAGGGAGGTAAATAATAATTTGGTAGTGTATGGATCATCAAATTCTTTAGACCAACGCTTTATAAACCCAAGAACACTCATAGCTTTATTTACAGTAGAGGTTATGTGGGAGTCAAATTTAAGTTTAGGATCTAGGAGAACACCTAAATCGTTTACTGAGTATATTCGGTCCAGGGACATGTTCTGAAGAGAGTAACTTATGAACGTTGGCGTACCCCTATAAAAAGTCATAACGTTGCATTTAAGATAGTTTAAATTCAAAAGGTTATACTGACACCATTCCTGGAATCTATTAATGTCTGACTGCAAGCAGAAACCAGACTCAATATTATTATATGAAAAACAAAGCTTAACATCATCAGCATACATTAGTACACGAGAGTGAGTTACTATAGAGGGAAGATCATTTATAAACAGAGTAAACAGCAAAGGGCCTAAATGACTGCCCTGAGGCACTCCAGATGTCACGTTGATCATCTTGGAAACAGCGTTTTTGAATAAAACCCTCTGAGATCTACCATTCAAATAACTTGAAATCCAAGTTAACAGATTATTCGGAAACCCGAGCTGATCTAATTTGAATAAAAGAAGAGAGTGGTTTACAGAGTCAAAGGCTTTACTAAAATCTGTATATATAACGTCTGTCTGCAATTTTTCCTTAAACCCATCTATTACAAAAGATGTCAATTCGAGCAGGTTAGTGGTGGTCGATCTTCGCTTAACAAAACCATGTTGACACGGCGATATTAAAGAGGAGCACAAATGTTGCAACTGAGAGGTAATAATGCGTTCAAATATTTTAGGAATTGCAGACAATTTGGAGATTCCTCTATAGTTCTGAACATTAACCTTCGCACCCTTTTTGTGGAGTGGAATAATAAAAGAATCTTTCCAGATAGTAGGAAAAACAGATGATGAGATAGACAAATTTAAAAGTTTAAGAATGGGTTTACAAATAGTTCGGGCACAAAACTTAAGAACACACCCAGGGAGTCCATCTGGCCATCTTATATAATATAATTATATATATATTTATATAATGCTGGCTGCACAGGCTGGACTTCCTCGACGGTCTTCTTTGTTGGGGAACCGGTGCTGGCTGCACAGGTGTACTCGCAATGGGGCGAGCACAGTGGTCCCTCGCAGTCGTTTGGACACTTCTTTGTAAATTTTGGTATTTCCTTCTTCTGTGGTGGAGGTAATTTTACATTAGTTTTAGCGAGACTTTTAATTGCAGGGTAGGTGTGTGTGTGGCTGTGGTATGATTTTTTCTTTCACTTATTAAAGTTTTTATATTTTCAACTTCGACATGTAATTTGACTGAATCGTTCCAATTTAATATACTTCCGCTATTTTGTAGCTTCAGTAATTCAGCCCTTCTGGCTTTTAGTCTTTTTACCACACCACTGCGTTTAGCACACATCACACTCTACTCACTGCGATATTATTTTGTTGTCTGCTGCTAATGAAATCGTCATCAATTTCCTGTACTGCAGTAGTTCCTTTCTAGGTCCTCCAGGACCAGCGTCACGGTGAAATGAAATCGTCTTCAATTTCCTGTCCTGCAGTTTTTCTTTCCTAGGTCTTCCAGGACCAGCGTCACGGTCGCCATGTAATAGTTTACTTCGTGTAAATTAAGTTTCTCACTAGTGAATTGATTAAAAAAATTTATTTTTATTTTTAGCAATCACTTATTCACTATTACAATTTTACAATAGGTCGAACTTATTTAATTCACTGCTCTTATATTTATTCTCGAATTATTGTTCTGCTCGATTCGGATCTCAAAAACGGACTGCCTGATCTCTAGTTCAATGATCAATAATCAAACCTCGGCTTAAGAGAATTTATCCCCAAAAATTGATAAAGAGAATAACTCAAGAGAGTCGGAAAATAGGATGATGCAATTTGCCAATTAAATTTGAAGTCCAATCTTGGCCGGAAATTGGTGTTTACATTAGCGGAGTTTAGGGACCGCTTTGGGGATCATTTTGTTTACGTTAGCGGACTCGGGGCTCGCTTTGGGGATCTTTTGTTTACGTTAGCGGACTGGATGTTTACAGCATCCGTTTGATTTGGGCTGCGTGAAATTGATCTGGGTGGGAATGATTCGGAGGCCTGGTTGACAGAAATAGCTGACCACGGATTTATCTCGGGTCTGTCAGAGTTATTTGGAAATTAGCTCTCGGCTCAAAGTTGTTTATAAATTGGGTAAGAGCCCCTAAATAATGTGTCATATAACTCCCCCCATTCTAAATTGAATCGTCCCGATTCATTGGAACTGATGGGTATATTGAATGTAATTGATGGGTTAATTCGACAATGATATTTTCTTCTAGGGTATTTTCATTGTCGGGTATATTATTTATTTCATTATCGGAAATATTGTTTTCTGGTTCACTTTCTATATGAATTTGCCATGGTTTGAATATTAAAAATTTTCTGAATTTGATTATAATCATAATAATTAAATATATAAATGTGAATATGATTAATATTAACGTAACTGGTATTTGAGTTTGTTTAATTTGAATAAATGGATTTAGTATGTTAATATTATCGAATGTGAGTTCCGAATCATTAGATATAATATATTCGGATACTAAAAAATCTGCATATTTTCGAGCTGTGATGTATTCCAATATCTTATTGTCTACATTGGTGTAGGAAATATTATTAATTTTAGTGGTGCCATTAAAAGTTATTAAATATGACCCATTTAAATGAGTGTCATTAACTGTATTTTCTCCATTTACAAAAACGGCTCCATCTTGGATTACATCTACATTTTTATTTTTTTCTCGGATTTTGTTACAAAAGGATTTTTTTCCATTTAGTAATCTAGTGAAGCAAGAGCCTTCTGGGTTAAGTGTGCAATAATTATTAAATATTTCCGTCTTAAAATTAGACATTACATAGTACTTATTTCTACATTTTGCGACGTGATTATCAATTAATAATTTTCCATCATTATGTGAAATGGATCTTGAATTGTAAACGTCACAACGATCGGTAATAATAGGGTATTTTATGTAAATTATAATAAGATCTTGATGCAATGCGATTTTAAATTCAGATATATCTAAAAGGTCTGTTATAACTACAGGTCTATCTTCATGCTTATAAATTTTTTGTATATCATCATTGTTTAGAATTTTAGTATTAAATACATCAATTTTGGCGAGTGTAATTGTGTCCATTAAATTCATAAGATCGTAAGTAAGCAAGCGCAGACGATATTTTCTAAGTGGAATTTCTTGATCTTTAAAGGCTGTTTTGAATTGTTCAGATAAAGATTTTATTTCTTTAAATATTTTAGAATTAATAACGAATTGATCGTTATTATTTTGTATTAAATCATCGATTTTATTTTGGACTGTTATGAAATCATCATGATCTGGTGTTCCCGCTATCCATTTCCAAATGGTGCCTATTTCATTAATGCCTCTTTTTGATCTACTGGGTATAATTTGAGAGATAAGTATTTTGATAATTTTTAAATCGTGGGATATTTCCCAAAGAAAATTCTTGTTGTCGTGACCCTTTAGAAATTCTGTTTCAAGATTAATTATTTCTCTATAAAGACTTATATTAGTTATATGAAATAAATCTGCGTATGATTCATAAATAAGAACATCTTTGGTATCCTTGTAAAGAAGGAAATCATGGTTCGTGTAATCCATAATTTCGGATTTGGTTGTAGCTACCAGCAATAATAAGTACATTATTGAAATCATTATCTGTAATTTGAAACAAGTTATTTAATATTATCTTTATGAATCGTACGGTTTCTGTTATTTATAATAACTTTATTTGGGAGATTTTCCTTAACTACTTGTTTTTTATATCTAGAATTAAGCTTATTTCTTTCCCCGTGTTTCTTTTCGTAAATTACCTCTCCTACGTGATAATTCTTATTTTGTCTATCTTTATTGTGAAAATGCAACATTTTCTCTTGGGCTTGCTGCAATAATTTAGGAATATCATCGTGTTTGATTTTATTAAATAATATATCAAAAGGTCGATGATTGGTTATTGAATGAATTGTTAAATTGTATTTTGGTGCTGCTCTAATTATAATTTCGGAATAATCAATTAAATTAAGCTCATCTTTAATGCAGCGGGCAATTTCTGTTAAGGTAGAGTGTGCCCTTTCTATTTGTCCATTAGACGTACTATGTCGAGGATCTGCAAAGAATAAAGATATCCCATTTCTTTGTGCAAAAGATTTAAATTGGGATGAAGAAAAACTTGGTTCGTTATCTATCATACAGGATTTAGCTAATGGAAATTGTTGTAAAATTTCTGAAACTTTATTTTCTATATTAAGTTTATTAGGGATTTCTTTTACGACTAAGTATTTCGAATATGAATCTATACAGGTTGTTTGTGGGGAAGACAACAAATATGCCACCCTTATATTTATAATTAATAACGCACGAATAGGTTATATTAAAATGTATAGCGTTTATTCGGAGCGGCAGACGGACTGTGAATGTATAAAAAGCTTGGCTCCAAGATCTTCATATAGACATATGCAGGCTTACAAAGTAGTTGCTGAATAGATAAGCGACAGCTTTATGGGTATAAGAAAGAAGGCGAAAGATAAGCAGAGAGCTATGCAGGTGCCGTCGTACACCTATGCGCGCATGACTAGGCGCTGGCGATCTGCTCCGAACATACTCCCCCCGTTGGAAGAGGTAAGGTTCCAACTATCTCGGAATCGATGGGCAGAACGGCTAGCTTGGCGACGGCTCTCTTGATCAGACCCGTAGCTGTACGGACCATAGCTACTCTGACGACTCCGTCCCCGCCGGGTATGACTTCTTGGATGCACCCAAGCTGCCATCTCAAGGGTGGAACGTTGTCCTCCTTAAGCAAAACTATGCGTCCAACCTTGATGTTAGACGTTTCGACGCGCCACTTGCTCCTCTCTTGAAGTAGGGACAAATACTCGCCGCTCCACCTTTTCCAGAAATGTTGCTGCATCTGGGTAACCCGCTGCCATCTGCTGAGGCGGTCTTCGCGGAGATGAGTAATGCCAGGCTCAGGAAACTTAGTGTAGCTGGAACCCTTCAGGAAATGCGCCGGTGTTAGCACCTCAAGGCTTTCAGCATTTTCTGAAATTGGACAGAGTGGACGGGAGTTAAGGATGGCAGAAATCTCATATGCAAGAGTTCTTAATTCATCGATGGCTAAGATGGATGCACCGACGACTCTGTAAAAGTGAAATTTAGCTGACTTCACAGCGGCCTCCCATAAACCACCGAAGTGCGGGGCACGCGGAGGGATGAACTTCCAATCGATCCCATCAGCTAAACAGACGGAAGATATCGATGCTGTGTGCTGCTCGCTCAAAAAGAGCTCTTTCAGCTCGGCAAGCTCTCTCTTTGCACCGACAAAGTTTGTAGCATTGTCGCTCCAAATGGTACGCGGACTGCCTCTAAGGCTGATGAATCTCCTCAGCGCTGCGATGAAAGAATCCGTCGTAAGATCCTGGACCACTTCCAAATGAGCAGCCTTCGTGGAAAAACAGACAAAGACGGCGATATAGCACTTGTGGGGTGCCTTATTTCTGGCCTCTGCTTTATGATAGAATGGCCCACAATAGTCCACTCCTGTGGTATGAAACGCTGGATTAGGCTGCACTCTATTTGCGGGAAGGCTACCCATGACGTGCTCCCAAGTAACAGGCTTCATTCGGAAACATCGGACGCATTTGTTGATAACGCTGGCGACGAACTTGCGGCCTCCAATCGGCCAGTACCTTTGCCGTAATGCGGCAAGCAGCGCCTGCGATCCTCCATGCAAATATTTCTCATGATAATAAACGATGATCGCCTTGGTGACTGGATGATCCTTGGGCAACAGTATCGGATGCCTCGTGTCGTAGTCCAAGTTTGCGTTCTGAAGCCTTCCACCCACGCGAAGTAACCCATCGGAGCCGAGTATAGGTCTAAGCGAAACCAGCTTGCTTTTCTGTGGAAACGGCTTGCCCTGGCTAAGAGATCCATACTCCTTCGCCAAGTTAACCTGTTGGATGCTCCTCAGAAGAAGTACAGTTCCAGAGTTGATCTCCTCCACCGAAAGTCGACCTTTTAACGGCGCAGATTTGGCTCTGCAATTTGAAATGAATCGATAAATGTATGCAAATACGCGCTGCAACTTATCGAAAGAGTTGAGGAATTTGCAGTTTGATGAACTGTCTATGCAAACGGCCCCAATTAGAGCCACAGAACGGCGCTCTGGAAGATCCTTTACTGAGTCTAGCAGGGACGGCCAATTTGACGAGCTTTGCAGAAGGAATGGAGGCCCGTTAGCCCAAAGGGAATGTTCCAACAATTCTCTTGGGGTACATCCTCGCGATACGACGTCTGCCGGGTTCAAGTTTGTAGGAACGTGATGCCAAGACATGTCTTTCGTCATCTCCTGAATTTTCGCGATTCTGTTTGATACGAAAACGTTAAACTCCCTCGGAGGTTGCCGAATCCACGCCAACACAATGGACGAGTCCGACCAGCAATGAAAGGTGCAATCGAAATCTATGGCTTCCTTGGCGTTTACGATTAGCTCAGCCAATAAAAGCGCTGCGGAAAGTTCTAATCTTGGAATTGTTAAGGCCTTCAATGGAGCTACCCTTGACTTGGCACAGAGCAGATGGACTTTCGATTCTCCATTGGTCTCCGATCGCAAGTATAGACACGCTCCATAAGCTGACATGCTAGCATCGCAGAATCCATGCAACTCAACGGAAGCCCTTGGTTGCAGTACGAATCGTGGGAATTTTAAGTTCTGTACGACCGATAACTGTGAGGTCAACTCCCCCCATGACGAAAGAATGGGCTCTGGCAGTGCATCATCCCAATCCACGTTCGCACTCCATAGAGATTATTTCGAAAAACAACCCAGCGCCGAGTAAAAGGTCAATTCGTTGTGATTGATTGAAATTAGGGTCAGCGAGTGAAATGTTTTGCGGTATCCTCCACGATGTTGCATTTATATTGAAATGGGGTTGATAATCAGTAATACTGTGAGTCACAACCGCTGTGAATGCCGCACGATAGCTTGCATCCCGTGATTGCACAAGAATATCGACAGTCTTATCAGAGATCATGGAAGATTCTCCTATCCCAGAAATCGACGTTTGCGATCTTCTATGATTCAAGTTTAGTTGGCTAGCTAAGCGAGAGGTTATGAAGTTTAGCTGGGAGGCCGAATCTAAAATTGCTCGGCAAGGCATGAATGCTCCAATTCTATTTCTAACGTAGATAATAGCAGTTGGAAGCAACACGTAGTCGATCGGCAAAATATTTAAGGTTTTGGGTGGAGGGCTTGGTATATGATGATCAGGATGCGATGATGTATGCGAACATGATACTAATGCTGATGAAGTAGATGGTAATGGCTGAGAGCTCGAGGATGGATCGCATGATGGAGATGAAGATGAGGTTGATGTTGCGGATGGGTCATGGTTCATGTGTAATAATGAATGGTGCTTCATGCGACAATACTTGCAGTGAGTCGACTTGCATTGCTGCAAACTATGCCCCTTGCGCAAACAGTTGAGGCAGAGGTGCAACTTCTTTGCTTCTCTATATCGAAGATTCGGACTCAAATTTAAAAATCGAGAACACTTTGGCAAATAATGATCCCGTGCATCGCAAAATAGGCATGTCAAATGATTTGAGTTAGTAGCAGAAGCAATAAGTGTATTTTGGTTATATTTGTGCAAGTTTTTTCCCACCTGCTGGCCTGGTGTTTGAGTTACCAAGGCTTGATCCAAGTTTTCCATCATCCTGCACCTCTTTTCCAAAAACGATTCCATAGCATCCCAGGTAGACAGCTCAGTGATTGACAAATCCTCTTCCCATTTTTCCCGCGTCCTCTGATCCAGTTTCCGAGTGACGATGTGAATTAAAAGTCCATCCAAAATTTGTTGCGTATTGGCCAGGGTTCGAATTGCTCGCAGATGCGAATTCATGCAATCGCTCAGCTCCCGAAGACCTTTCGAAGATCCCTTCTCGACACCCTTTAAACCGAATATTGCCTGTACATGTGCCTGAAAGTGTAAAACTTTATTATCAAATCGATTAACCAGCAAATTCATAGCCTTTTTAAAATTCGCATTCGAGGGTTCGAGCGAGCGTATGGTTTCCAGAGCCACGCCGCCCAAACTCGAACGCAAATATTGTAATTTTTCAATGTCGCTTAGCTCATCATCATTTCCGATGACCGTAGTGAAAGTCGCAAGAAAATCCGGCCACTCAGAGTAGGATCCATGAAAACGAGCAATTTCCAAATTTGGCAACCGAGGCTTCCTAGATCGAAAAGAAAGATCCGCATTATTAGTGATGTCAATAGATGTTGAATTTGCAGCGGTTGAAGCCGGCAATTGTGACTTGCGATGAGCCGCCAAGCCTCGGTTTAGTTTCGCCTTCACATCCATGAAGACTTCAGCAAATTCAATCCGATGGTCGCTTGAGATCTCTGCAAAATCCAGTCTTTCCAACGATGTCTGCGCAGAATCAAATGCCTGGTTTAAAGAATTGATCCATTCCATTCGCGCCAGCAAATCAGCTTCGTCAAACTGATTAACCGCATCAGCGTTTAAATAACATTTCATCGAGCTCATTTGCCGCAAAATAGATTGGGCTTTGACTCGGTAGTAGTCGACGTCACTTGTGGATTCATTTTGAGCCCGAACCGAGTTTTCCGTATCAGACATTTTTCAATTACGAGAATGGAAAAAAATGAAATGAAAATGAAATAAAATAAAATGTCCGACCGCGTTAGAGGCACAAAATACCGTATACCCTTTGCCGCGAAAACGTGAAGGTTAACAAGCGTCGCCGAGATGCAACGGAACCTTTATCTTGGTTGTTGTTGTTCTTGTCGATAAATTGCCTGCCTAGCAACAGCGGATTATGTAACTGGCAAACGAATGTATGTATGGCTATATGTACATATATATATGTAATATGCGCTATTAACAAAGATTAAATGCAATTCACTTTGTTAAGAATTATTTGCACAACACAGTTTTGGTGTTTTTCACAGCGCAAAATGTACAAAAAATCCAACGGCCGGCTGTGCACTTTTATATGCACATATGTATGTATGTATGTTCGTATGTTTGTGACCGAATGCACGAAAACGACAGCGAAACAAAGCGTTTGTTTAAACTATATTAAACAATCGCGAGACCGAGTTGCAGACTCCGATAAAAACTGCGATCACGTCGGGGTCACCAAATGTTTGTGGGGAAGACAACAAATATGCCACCCTTATATTTATAATTAATAACGCACGAATAGGTTATATTAAAATGTATAGCGTTTATTCGGAGCGGCAGACGGACTGTGAATGTATAAAAAGCTTGGCTCCAAGATCTTCATATAGACATATGCAGGCTTACAAAGTAGTTGCTGAATAGATAAGCGACAGCTTTATGGGTATAAGAAAGAAGGCGAAAGATAAGCAGAGAGCTATGCAGGTGCCGTCGTACACCTATGCGCGCATGACTAGGCGCTGGCGATCTGCTCCGAACACAGGTAATGAATATAAGATTTTGGGCGTAATATATGTCAAGATGCAAATGTTCACCTTCTCTTTCTGGAATAGGTGCTTGACCGATAGGAATCTGTACTGGGTGTCTGTTGTATTTGTTTTGATTGCAGATTGTGCAATTCTTTATAAACTCCTTAAGCTTTTTGTATAAATTGGGCCAATAATAAAGTCTAGTTATTTGTTTATAATTTTCATCAAGCCCTCTATGAGCTCTACAATGAGTTTCTGTGATAATAAGAGATCTGTCTTCAGCGTTCTCGACATCCTGGACAAATGTCTTAGTGTATAAAAATGTATTTATAAAATTGTCCTTAAGTGGTTTTTGAATTCTGTAAAAATCTTCTAGAGTACAGTGAACTCCTATTGTTATATTGGGTGGAATATATTCTTTTAAGATTGATACTAAATTTTCTGGAGTGTCATACTCTATTATATGTCTAGTATTTCCGAATACATTAATCGACTCATGTATTGTATACCTCCCCGTTGCTATTAGCAATTGTTGCTTAAACTGGTTTAAGGGTTTTCGGGTTTCTTGTATAACATTCTCAAAACTACTCTCTGCTGAATGCTGAGTATTTTGATCTGAGACCGATTCATTACTTTCCGTTAAGTTATTAATTTGTATCCTTGATAAAGCGTCCGCAACAACGTTTGTTGCTCCTGGCTTATAAATTATTTTGGGTGAAAAGCTTTCAATAAAAGAATACCATCTTTTCATTTCGATATTTGGATTTTTTTGAGAAATGGAAAATGAAAGAGGTTGGTGATCGGTATAGATCTCGATGTTGTTAACCCCATATAAGTAATTTTGAAGATTTTTAAAAGCCCATACAATGGCTAAAAGTTCCTTTTTATTTGTTGCGTATAATTGTTCGGTTTTTGTCAGAGTTTTTGAAATAAATGTAATTGGTTTTTCTTCCTGAGAAAGAACAGCACCAATTGCTAAGTCAGATGCGTCAGTTGTTAGGGTAAATTTTTTATTATAGTCCGGTTGTACTAGTTCTACTTGTGCAATTAAGTTTTCTTTGAGCTCGTTAAAAGCTCTCACAGCTGAATCATCAAACTGTATTAAAGTTTTACGTGATGCCTTTTTTGATACTTTGCCGTTTTGGCCTTCTAAATATTTTGTTAAAGGTTTAGCTATCTTTGCGTAATTTTGCATAAATTTTCTGTAATATCCTGTAAGGCCTAGGAAGCTTCTAAGCTCTCGAATATTTTTAGGTATCGGATATTTTACAATTGTAGAGATTTTTTCGGGATCGGTTTTGATCACATTGTGAGAAACAACGTAACCGAGAAAATTGGCTTCTAATTTAAAGAACTTTGATTTTTCAATTGAAATTTTCATGTTTGCGTTCAGCAAAATTTTAATAATGAGAATTAAATCTTAGTAATGTTGTTCAATTGTTTTTGAAAATATAATTATGTCATCCATATAAACGTGACATGTTTTACCCACTTGTTCTCTTAAAATATCATCCATCGCTCGTTGGAATATTCTTGGAGCGTTGGTTAAACCGAATGGCATTTTTAGGAATTCGTATTTCCCGTTGTTTATTGAAAATGAGGTTTTCTGAATGTCTGGTTCATTCATGAGAATCTGATGAAATCCAGATTCCAAGTCAATTGTTGAAAAGTATTTGGCTTTTCCCAGATTTGACAAAATCACTAAAGGGTCCTGCATTGGATATCTATCTGGTATTGTATTTTCATTAAGTTTTTTATAATCAATTACAAGTCTGAGTTTTGGAGTTCCGTCTTCATTGAAACCCTTTTTTGGTACTATTAGTACTGGTGAATTATAAGGGCTTCTACTTGGCCTTATAATTTCTTCTTTTAACATTCGACTTATTTCAGAATTTACAAAATCTGAAGCTGATAGAGCATAAGGGTATTGTTTGCTGTAAATGGCCCTATCATTTACGGTGTTTATTTCACCGCGTATATCTGTCCTAAAAGGAATCTGCATATTTATTTTTGAATGCTCTTCATTTATAATATTTAATATTTCATTCTTCAGATCTTTTCTTTGATCTGCAGATGATATTTTTATGTTGTTTATTTTTTGATTGTCGGAAAGTTCAACGACGGCGTGTTCAGAATTTTTCAATTCCAAACTTTTATTTTTGTCGGATATTTCAACGACGGCGTGTTCAGAATTTTTCAATTCCAAACTTTTATTTTTGTCGGATATTTCAACGACGGCGTGTTCAGAATTTTTCAATTCCAAACTTTTATTTTTTTCGGATATTTCAACGACGGCGTGTTCAGGATTTGTATATCCCAAACTAAATTCGCTTTGATTACCCATTTCAGATTCGGATCTGATTTGAGCCTATTCATCAAAGTATTTTTTTAATATAAATTCTTTTAATGGAAGAATGGTGTTTTCTTCTGTTAAAGAATGTTGGTTTAAATTGTTTCCGTTGTCATAATTTAATTTCTCTTCTATTCCGTTATATTTAATAACTCCCTTAGCTGTATCAATCACAGCTCCTATTTTTTTCAATAGGTTATAGCCGATCAGTAGATCTGAGTCTAGCCCTTCTATTTCATAAAAAGTATATCGTGTATCAAAAATAGTTATCATATGATAATATTTAATTATTGAATATCCATTCACTGTGGATACTCTTTTGTATATTGGAAGCTCATTCTTATTTTTGTAAACTCCAGTTCTAATATAACACGAGGTTGCCCCAGTGTCAATTAATATTTTTAATTTTTTATTTATTTTCGGGTCATTTCTAAATAGGTAGGGTAAGCCTACTCCTGACTTTTGTCTAAAAAATGGTTCTCCTCAATGTTGTTTAGTCTCATTGTCTTGTTAGCCGGTTGGTTAACAGTTCCAGTTGGTACCCTTTTATTTTGGGCTTGTCCTTGCTGAGTGTTCTGGTTCTCAAACTTTTTTGTTTGATCCCACTTGTTCTGGCTATAATTGTTATTTTGATATTTATTATAGGTTTGATTGTAGCCGTTGTTAGCCCTATTCTGAACCTGCATAGACTCGTCTACCTCCATTGGTTCTGGCTTATTTTGTAGCTGCCTATAGGTGTTCCACTGATTTTGTTGGTTATTATTAAATCTACCCTGGTTCCAGGAATTGTTTTTGTTCTGATTATAATAACCATAATTATTTTTGTTCTGGTTGTTGTCATGATTAAACCTTAAATTATTACTATTACGATGGTTATTGTAATTGTTGTTTTGTTGTCTTTGCTTTTGGTTGAAATGTGTTTGACCATTTCCACCAGGGTTTGGCTCACTATTTTTTCTCTGAGTGGTTGAGAAACTATTTGCGAAATGCGCCCTCATGTTGTTGCTTTCCAATTCCTGAACTATGACCATTGCATTTGGTAGGTCAGGAGGATTCATTGAGAAAATTGTGTCTGAAATTTGGCCGTTTAGGCCGGTAATGAAAACTCTAAGAGCAGTCTTCCTATGTTTTTCATTCATTTCTGCTGTTATCGGTTTGTTTCTCCCGTAGGTCATAATTGTTTTATTAATAAGTAGAGTTAACTTTCTATTAACTGTACCATAATAATCCATAATTGATCATTTTCCCTGACTCAAAACACTTAGTTCCTGTTCAATAATATGAATAGGACGTTTGTCGCTAAAGACAAAGTCAAGTCTGGCCGTTATTTTGTTTCTTAATATTGATAGGGCGGAATAAAATCTTTCACTCCCTCTGGCATATTGCCCCATGGCTATTTCAGCCGATTCTCTCCAGCTTACATATTTATCTTCTTCTCCTTTATATTCCCTAACAGATTTGATGATCTCATATGATGTGTCGCACTTTATATTTGGATCTATAATCTCTATCTGATAATCTTCAACCGTTTTAATTTTATGAGAAAGCTGCGATCTTAAGTTAACGATCTCTTCCTTTAATGGATTCAATTCAAAATTTACAATTTGTTTAATTAAATCTCCTACATTTAACATGGTATTGTTTGTAATCGCCTGATGATGTTCTTGAGGAGAACTTACTTGTAGAAGGTTCTGACATTTTGAGAATATTTTCGAAATCAGAAATGAATTCTTCCACTTTGTATAATTATATTTCTTTTTACAAATTTCTTATTAAATAATAATAATAATAAAAAAAGATTATATCGCTCACGAATCGTCCTCCTTATTTTTCTTGTCGTTGTTTTTGGGGTTGTCGTTTTTCTTGGATGATGATCCTGCTTGCGGTCGTCCTTCCTTTTTTTGTATCTTGGGGTCTTCCTTCTTTCTTCGGGTTTTTAAATTGGTGTCTTCCTTCTTTCTTCAGTGTTTATTTCTTGGCGAGGATTTGCCCTTCAGCCTTTATTCTTTAAATGTCTTTTTGTTGATGATTTCGAAGATTTGTTTGCAATATTTTTTTAGTTAAATTATTTTTCACAATGGTTATTTGTTTCGATGAATTTTGTTGT
Organism: Drosophila subpulchrella; assembly: GCF_014743375.2. NCBI lineage: Eukaryota > Metazoa > Arthropoda > Insecta > Diptera > Drosophilidae > Drosophila > Drosophila subpulchrella. The sequence goes on from NW_023665652.1 coordinate 240,102, forward strand.
CACTTTTTAAATTTTTTATTTTGTCCGAGCAGTGAATTTATGTTACGAACACTATTTTGTATTTTGAGATTTTAAGGGGATTATTCCATTAATTATTTTCCACCTTATTATTTTTTGATCAACACAAACTTTTTATTTTTTTGCCGGTTGTATAGAGTTTAAGGGGATTATTGCATTTATTAATTTCCACCTTATTTTTATCAACACAGGCTTTATATATTCGTCGGTTGTATCGGGTTGTTGGCCGCGCAAAATTCCTTTTTCACTTTTAAACTTTTCTGGGGTTTATTTAAAAGCTTTGCTTTAGAATTTTTTAATCACACGGCCCCACGTTGGGCGCCAATTAAGTTTCTCACTAGTGAATTGATTAAACAAATTTATTTTTATTTTTAACATTCACTTATTCACTATTACAATTTTACAATAGGTCGAACTTATTTAATTCACTGCTCTTATATTTATTCTCGAATTATTGTTCTGCTCGATTCGGATCTCAAAAACGGACTGCCTGATCTCTAGTTCAATGATCAATAATCAAACCTCGGCTTAAGAGAATTTATCCCCAAAAATTGATAAAGAGAATAACTCAAGAGAGTCGGAAAATAGGATGATGCAATTTGCCAATTAAATTTGAAGTCCAATCTTGGCCGGAAATTGGTGTTTACATTAGCGGAGTTTAGGGACCGCTTTGGGGATCTTTTTGTTTACGTTAGCGGACTCGGGGCTCGCTTTGGGGATCTTTTGTTTACGTTAGCGGACTGGATGTTTACAGCATCCGTTTGATTTGGGCTGCGTGAAATTGATCTGGGTGGGAATGATTCGGAGGCCTGGTTGACAGAAATAGCTGACCACGGATTTATCTCGGGTCTGTCAGAGTTATTTGGAAATTAGCTCTCGGCTCAAAGTTGTTTATAAATTGGGTAAGAGCCCCTAAATAATGTGTCATATAACTCCCCCCATTCTAAATTGAATCGTCCCGATTCATTGGAACTGATGGGTATATTGAATGTAATTGATGGGTTAATTCGACAATGATATTTTCTTCTAGGGTATTTTCATTGTCGGGTATATTATTTATTTCATTATCGGAAATATTGTTTTCTGGTTCACTTTCTATATGAATTTGCCATGGTTTGAATATTAAAAATTTTCTGAATTTGATTATAATCATAATAATTAAATATATAAATGTGAATATGATTAATATTAACGTAACTGGTATTTGAGTTTGTTTAATTTGAATAAATGGATTTAGTATGTTAATATTATCGAATGTGAGTTCCGAATCATTAGATATAATATATTCGGATACTAAAAAATCTGCATATTTTCGAGCTGTGATGTATTCCAATATCTTATTGTCTACATTGGTGTAGGAAATATTATTAATTTTAGTGGTGCCATTAAAAGTTATTAAATATGACCCATTTAAATGAGTGTCATTAACTGTATTTTCTCCATTTACAAAAACGGCTCCATCTTGGATTACATCTACATTTTTATTTTTTTCTCGGATTTTGTTACAAAAGGATTTTTTTCCATTTAGTAATCTAGTGAAGCAAGAGCCTTCTGGGTTAAGTGTGCAATAATTATTAAATATTTCCGTCTTAAAATTAGACATTACATAGTACTTATTTCTACATTTTGCGACGTGATTATCAATTAATAATTTTCCATCATTATGTGAAATGGATCTTGAATTGTAAACGTCACAACGATCGGTAATAATAGGGTATTTTATGTAAATTATAATAAGATCTTGATGCAATGCGATTTTAAATTCAGATATATCTAAAAGGTCTGTTATAACTACAGGTCTATCTTCATGCTTATAAATTTTTTGTATATCATCATTGTTTAGAATTTTAGTATTAAATACATCAATTTTGGCGAGTGTAATTGTGTCCATTAAATTCATAAGATCGTAAGTAAGCAAGCGCAGACGATATTTTCTAAGTGGAATTTCTTGATCTTTAAAGGCTGTTTTGAATTGTTCAGATAAAGATTTTATTTCTTTAAATATTTTAGAATTAATAACGAATTGATCGTTATTATTTTGTATTAAATCATCGATTTTATTTTGGACTGTTATGAAATCATCATGATCTGGTGTTCCCGCTATCCATTTCCAAATGGTGCCTATTTCATTAATGCCTCTTTTTGATCTACTGGGTATAATTTGAGAGATAAGTATTTTGATAATTTTTAAATCGTGGGATATTTCCCAAAGAAAATTCTTGTTGTCGTGACCCTTTAGAAATTCTGTTTCAAGATTAATTATTTCTCTATAAAGACTTATATTAGTTATATGAAATAAATCTGCGTATGATTCATAAATAAGAACATCTTTGGTATCCTTGTAAAGAAGGAAATCATGGTTCGTGTAATCCATAATTTCGGATTTGGTTGTAGCTACCAGCAATAATAAGTACATTATTGAAATCATTATCTGTAATTTGAAACAAGTTATTTAATATTATCTTTATGAATCGTACGGTTTCTGTTATTTATAATAACTTTATTTGGGAGATTTTCCTTAACTACTTGTTTTTTATATCTAGAATTAAGCTTATTTCTTTCCCCGTGTTTCTTTTCGTAAATTACCTCTCCTACGTGATAATTCTTATTTTGTCTATCTTTATTGTGAAAATGCAACATTTTCTCTTGGGCTTGCTGCAATAATTTAGGAATATCATCGTGTTTGATTTTATTAAATAATATATCAAAAGGTCGATGATTGGTTATTGAATGAATTGTTAAATTGTATTTTGGTGCTGCTCTAATTATAATTTCGGAATAATCAATTAAATTAAGCTCATCTTTAATGCAGCGGGCAATTTCTGTTAAGGTAGAGTGTGCCCTTTCTATTTGTCCATTAGACGTACTATGTCGAGGATCTGCAAAGAATAAAGATATCCCATTTCTTTGTGCAAAAGATTTAAATTGGGATGAAGAAAAACTTGGTTCGTTATCTATCATACAGGATTTAGCTAATGGAAATTGTTGTAAAATTTCTGAAACTTTATTTTCTATATTAAGTTTATTAGGGATTTCTTTTACGACTAAGTATTTCGAATATGAATCTATACAGGTAATGAATATAAGATTTTGGGCGTAATATATGTCAAGATGCAAATTTTCACCTTCTCTTTCTGGAATAGGTGCTTGACCGATAGGAATCTGTACTGGGTGTCTGTTGTATTTGTTTTGATTGCAGATTGTGCAATTCTTTATAAACTCCTTAAGCTTTTTGTATAAATTGGGCCAATAATAAAGTCTAGTTATTTGTTTATAATTTTCATCAAGCCCTCTATGAGCTCTACAATGAGTTTCTGTGATAATAAGAGATCTGTCTTCAGCGTTCTCGACATCCTGGACAAATGTCTTAGTGTATAAAAATGTATTTATAAAATTGTCCTTAAGTGGTTTTTGAATTCTGTAAAAATCTTCTAGAGTACAGTGAACTCCTATTGTTATATTGGGTGGAATATATTCTTTTAAGATTGATACTAAATTTTCTGGAGTGTCATACTCTATTATATGTCTAGTATTTCCGAATACATTAATCGACTCATGTATTGTATACCTCCCCGTTGCTATTAGCAATTGTTGCTTAAACTGGTTTAAGGGTTTTCGGGTTTCTTGTATAACATTCTCAAAACTACTCTCTGCTGAATGCTGAGTATTTTGATCTGAGACCGATTCATTACTTTCCGTTAAGTTATTAATTTGTATCCTTGATAAAGCGTCCGCAACAACGTTTGTTGCTCCTGGCTTATAAATTATTTTGGGTGAAAAGCTTTCAATAAAAGAATACCATCTTTTCATTTCGATATTTGGATTTTTTTGAGAAATGGAAAATGAAAGAGGTTGGTGATCGGTATAGATCTCGATGTTGTTAACCCCATATAAGTAATTTTGAAGATTTTTAAAAGCCCATACAATGGCTAAAAGTTCCTTTTTATTTGTTGCGTATAATTGTTCGGTTTTTGTCAGAGTTTTTGAAATAAATGTAATTGGTTTTTCTTCCTGAGAAAGAACAGCACCAATTGCTAAGTCAGATGCGTCAGTTGTTAGGGTAAATTTTTTATTATAGTCCGGTTGTACTAGTTCTACTTGTGCAATTAAGTTTTCTTTGAGCTCGTTAAAAGCTCTCACAGCTGAATCATCAAACTGTATTAAAGTTTTACGTGATGCCTTTTTTGATACTTTGCCGTTTTGGCCTTCTAAATATTTTGTTAAAGGTTTAGCTATCTTTGCGTAATTTTGCATAAATTTTCTGTAATATCCTGTAAGGCCTAGGAAGCTTCTAAGCTCTCGAATATTTTTAGGTATCGGATATTTTACAATTGTAGAGATTTTTTCGGGATCGGTTTTGATCACATTGTGAGAAACAACGTAACCGAGAAAATTGGCTTCTAATTTAAAGAACTTTGATTTTTCAATTGAAATTTTCATGTTTGCGTTCAGCAAAATTTTAATAATGAGAATTAAATCTTAGTAATGTTGTTCAATTGTTTTTGAAAATATAATTATGTCATCCATATAAACGTGACATGTTTTACCCACTTGTTCTCTTAAAATATCATCCATCGCTCGTTGGAATATTCTTGGAGCGTTGGTTAAACCGAATGGCATTTTTAGGAATTCGTATTTCCCGTTGTTTATTGAAAATGAGGTTTTCTGAATGTCTGGTTCATTCATGAGAATCTGATGAAATCCAGATTCCAAGTCAATTGTTGAAAAGTATTTGGCTTTTCCCAGATTTGACAAAATCACTAAAGGGTCCTGCATTGGATATCTATCTGGTATTGTATTTTCATTAAGTTTTTTATAATCAATTACAAGTCTGAGTTTTGGAGTTCCGTCTTCATTGAAACCCTTTTTTGGTACTATTAGTACTGGTGAATTATAAGGGCTTCTACTTGGCCTTATAATTTCTTCTTTTAACATTCGACTTATTTCAGAATTTACAAAATCTGAAGCTGATAGAGCATAAGGGTATTGTTTGCTGTAAATGGCCCTATCATTTACGGTGTTTATTTCACCGCGTATATCTGTCCTAAAAGGAATCTGCATATTTATTTTTGAATGCTCTTCATTTATAATATTTAATATTTCATTCTTCAGATCTTTTCTTTGATCTGCAGATGATATTTTTATGTTGTTTATTTTTTGATTGTCGGAAAGTTCAACGACGGCGTGTTCAGAATTTTTCAATTCCAAACTTTTATTTTTGTCGGATATTTCAACGACGGCGTGTTCAGAATTTTTCAATTCCAAACTTTTATTTTTGTCGGATATTTCAACGACGGCGTGTTCAGAATTTTTCAATTCCAAACTTTTATTTTTTTCGGATATTTCAACGACGGCGTGTTCAGGATTTGTATATCCCAAACTAAATTCGCTTTGATTACCCATTTCAGATTCGGATCTGATTTGAGCCTATTCATCAAAGTATTTTTTTAATATAAATTCTTTTAATGGAAGAATGGTGTTTTCTTCTGTTAAAGAATGTTGGTTTAAATTGTTTCCGTTGTCATAATTTAATTTCTCTTCTATTCCGTTATATTTAATAACTCCCTTAGCTGTATCAATCACAGCTCCTATTTTTTTCAATAGGTTATAGCCGATCAGTAGATCTGAGTCTAGCCCTTCTATTTCATAAAAAGTATATCGTGTATCAAAAATAGTTATCATATGATAATATTTAATTATTGAATATCCATTCACTGTGGATACTCTTTTGTATATTGGAAGCTCATTCTTATTTTTGTAAACTCCAGTTCTAATATAACACGAGGTTGCCCCAGTGTCAATTAATATTTTTAATTTTTTATTTATTTTCGGGTCATTTCTAAATAGGTAGGGTAAGCCTACTCCTGACTTTTGTCTAAAAAATGGTTCTCCTCAATGTTGTTTAGTCTCATTGTCTTGTTAGCCGGTTGGTTAACAGTTCCAGTTGGTACCCTTTTATTTTGGGCTTGTCCTTGCTGAGTGTTCTGGTTCTCAAACTTTTTTGTTTGATCCCACTTGTTCTGGCTATAATTGTTATTTTGATATTTATTATAGGTTTGATTGTAGCCGTTGTTAGCCCTATTCTGAACCTGCATAGACTCGTCTACCTCCATTGGTTCTGGCTTATTTTGTAGCTGCCTATAGGTGTTCCACTGATTTTGTTGGTTATTATTAAATCTACCCTGGTTCCAGGAATTGTTTTTGTTCTGATTATAATAACCATAATTATTTTTGTTCTGGTTGTTGTCATGATTAAACCTTAAATTATTACTATTACGATGGTTATTGTAATTGTTGTTTTGTTGTCTTTGCTTTTGGTTGAAATGTGTTTGACCATTTCCACCAGGGTTTGGCTCACTATTTTTTCTCTGAGTGGTTGAGAAACTATTTGCGAAATGCGCCCTCATGTTGTTGCTTTCCAATTCCTGAACTATGACCATTGCATTTGGTAGGTCAGGAGGATTCATTGAGAAAATTGTGTCTGAAATTTGGCCGTTTAGGCCGGTAATGAAAACTCTAAGAGCAGTCTTCCTATGTTTTTCATTCATTTCTGCTGTTATCGGTTTGTTTCTCCCGTAGGTCATAATTGTTTTATTAATAAGTAGAGTTAACTTTCTATTAACTGTACCATAATAATCCATAATTGATCATTTTCCCTGACTCAAAACACTTAGTTCCTGTTCAATAATATGAATAGGACGTTTGTCGCTAAAGACAAAGTCAAGTCTGGCCGTTATTTTGTTTCTTAATATTGATAGGGCGGAATAAAATCTTTCACTCCCTCTGGCATATTGCCCCATGGCTATTTCAGCCGATTCTCTCCAGCTTACATATTTATCTTCTTCTCCTTTATATTCCCTAACAGATTTGATGATCTCATATGATGTGTCGCACTTTATATTTGGATCTATAATCTCTATCTGATAATCTTCAACCGTTTTAATTTTATGAGAAAGCTGCGATCTTAAGTTAACGATCTCTTCCTTTAATGGATTCAATCCAAAATTTACAATTTGTTTAATTAAATCTCCTACATTTAACATGGTATTGTTTGTAATCGCCTGATGATGTTCTTGAGGAGAACTTACTTGTAGAAGGTTCTGACATTTTGAGAATATTTTCGAAATCAGAAATGAATTCTTCCACTTTGTATAATTATATTTCTTTTTACAAATTTCTTATTAAATAATAATAATAATAAAAAAAGATTATATCGCTCACGAATCGTCCTCCTTATTTTTCTTGTCGTTGTTTTTGGGGTTGTCGTTTTTCTTGGATGATGATCCTGCTTGCGGTCGTCCTTCCTTTTTTTGTATCTTGGGGTCTTCCTTCTTTCTTCGGGTTTTTAAATTGGTGTCTTCCTTCTTTCTTCAGTGTTTATTTCTTGGCGAGGATTTGCCCTTCAGCCTTTATTCTTTAAATGTCTTTTTGTTGATGATTTCGAAGATTTGTTTGCAATATTTTTTTAGTTAAATTATTTTTCACAATGGTTATTTGTTTCGATGAATTTTGTTGTCACTTTTTAAATTTTTTAAATTGTCCGAGCAGTGAATTTATGTTACGAACACTATTTTGTAATTTGAGATTTTAAGGGGATTATTCCATTAATTATTTTCCACCTTATTATTTTTTGATCAACACAAACTTTTTATTTTTTTGCCGGTTGTATAGAGTTTAAGGGGATTATTGCATTTATTAATTTCCACCTTATTTTTATCAACACAGGCTTTATATATTCGTCGGTTGTATCGGGTTGTTGGCCGCGCAAAATTCCTTTTTCACTTTTAAACTTTTCTGGGGTTTATTTAAAAGCTTTGCTTTAGAATTTTTTAATCACACGGCCCCACGTTGGGCGCCAATTAAGTTTCTCACTAGTGAATTGATTAAACAAATTTATTTTTATTTTTAACATTCACTTATTCACTATTACAATTTTACAATAGGTCGAACTTATTTAATTCACTGCTCTTATATTTATTCTCGAATTATTGTTCTGCTCGATTCGGATCTCAAAAACGGACTGCCTGATCTCTAGTTCAATGATCAATAATCAAACCTCGGCTTAAGAGAATTTATCCCCAAAAATTGATAAAGAGAATAACTCAAGAGAGTCGGAAAATAGGATGATGCAATTTGCCAATTAAATTTGAAGTCCAATCTTGGCCGGAAATTGGTGTTTACATTAGCGGAGTTTAGGGACCGCTTTGGGGATCTTTTTGTTTACGTTAGCGGACTCGGGGCTCGCTTTGGGGATCTTTTGTTTACGTTAGCGGACTGGATGTTTACAGCATCCGTTTGATTTGGGCTGCGTGAAATTGATCTGGGTGGGAATGATTCGGAGGCCTGGTTGACAGAAATAGCTGACCACGGATTTATCTCGGGTCTGTCAGAGTTATTTGGAAATTAGCTCTCGGCTCAAAGTTGTTTATAAATTGGGTAAGAGCCCCTAAATAATGTGTCATATAACTCCCCCCATTCTAAATTGAATCGTCCCGATTCATTGGAACTGATGGGTATATTGAATGTAATTGATGGGTTAATTCGACAATGATATTTTCTTCTAGGGTATTTTCATTGTCGGGTATATTATTTATTTCATTATCGGAAATATTGTTTTCTGGTTCACTTTCTATATGAATTTGCCATGGTTTGAATATTAAAAATTTTCTGAATTTGATTATAATCATAATAATTAAATATATAAATGTGAATATGATTAATATTAACGTAACTGGTATTTGAGTTTGTTTAATTTGAATAAATGGATTTAGTATGTTAATATTATCGAATGTGAGTTCCGAATCATTAGATATAATATATTCGGATACTAAAAAATCTGCATATTTTCGATGTATTCCAATATCTTATTGTCTACATTGGTGTAGGAAATATTATTAATTTTAGTGGTGCAATTAAAAGTTATTAAATATGACCCATTTAAATGAGTGTCATTAACTGTATTTTCTCCATTTACAAAAACGGCTCCATCTTGGATTACATCTACATTTTTATTTTTTTCTCGGATTTTGTTACAAAAGGATTTTTTTCCATTTAGTAATCTAGTGAAGCAAGAGCCTTCTGGGTTAAGTGTGCAATAATTATTAAATATTTCCGTCTTAAAATTAGACATTACATAGTACTTATTTCTACATTTTGCGACGTGATTATCAATTAATAATTTTCCATCATTATGTGAAATGGATCTTGAATTGTAAACGTCACAACGATCGGTAATAATAGGGTATTTTATGTAAATTATAATAAGATCTTGATGCAATGCGATTTTAAATTCAGATATATCTAAAAGGTCTGTTATAACTACAGGTCTATCTTCATGCTTATAAATTTCTTGTATATCATCATTGTTTAGAATTTTAGTATTAAATACATCAATTTTGGCGAGTGTAATTGTGTCCATTAAATTCATAAGATCGTAAGTAAGCAAGCGCAGACGATATTTTCTAAGTGGAATTTCTTGATCTTTAAAGGCTGTTTTGAATTGTTTAGATAAAGATTTTATTTCTTTAAATATTTTAGAATTAATAACGAATTGATCGTTATTATTTTGTATTAAATCATCGATTTTATTTTGGACTGTTATGAAATCATCATGATCTGGTGTTCCCGCTATCCATTTCCAAATGGTGCCTATTTCATTAATGCCTCTTTTTGATCTACTGGGTATAATTTGAGAGATAAGTATTTTGATAATTTTTAAATCGTGGGATATTTCCCAAAGAAAATTCTTGTTGTCGTGACCCTTTAGAAATTCTGTTTCAAGATTAATTATTTCTCTATAAAGACTTATATTAGTTATATGAAATAAATCTGCGTATGATTCATAAATAAGAACATCTTTGGTATCCTTGTAAAGAAGGAAATCATGGTTCGTGTAATCCATAATTTCGGATTTGGTTGTAGCTACCAGCAATAATAAGTACATTATTGAAATCATTATCTGTAATTTGAAACAAGTTATTTAATATTATCTTTATGAATCGTACGGTTTCTGTTATTTATAATAACTTTATTTGGGAGATTTTCCTTAACTACTTGTTTTTTATATCTAGAATTAAGCTTATTTCTTTCCCCGTGTTTCTTTTCGTAAATTACCTCTCCTACGTGATAATTCTTATTTTGTCTATCTTTATTGTGAAAATGCAACATTTTCTCTTGGGCTTGCTGCAATAATTTAGGAATATCATCGTGTTTGATTTTATTAAATAATATATCAAAAGGTCGATGATTGGTTATTGAATGAATTGTTAAATTGTATTTTTGTGCTGCTCTAATTATAATTTCGGAATAATCAATTAAATTAAGCTCATCTTTAATGCAGCGGGCAATTTCTGTTAAGGTAGAGTGTGCCCTTTCTATTTGTCCATTAGACGTACTATGTCGAGGATCTGCAAAGAATAAAGATATCCCATTTCTTTGTGCAAAAGATTTAAATTGGGATGAAGAAAAACTTGGTTCGTTATCTATCATCAAAGATTTAGCTAATGGAAATTGTTGTAAAATTTCTGAAACTTTATTTTCTATATTAAGTTTATTAGGGATTTCTTTTACGACTAAGTATTTCGAATACGAATCTATACAGGTAATGAATATAAGATTTTGGGCGTAATATATGTCAAGATGCAAATTTTCACCTTCTCTTTCTGGAATAGGTGCTTGACCGATAGGAATCTGTACTGGGTGTCTGTTGTATTTGTTTTGATTGCAGATTGTGCAATTCTTTATAAACTCCTTAAGCTTTTTGTATAAATTGGGCCAATAATAAAGTCTAGTTATTTGTTTATAATTTTCATCAAGCCCTCTATGAGCTCTACAATGAGTTTCTGTGATAATAAGAGATCTGTCTTCAGCGTTCTCGACATCCTGGACAAATGTCTTAGTGTATAAAAATGTATTTATAAAATTGTCCTTAAGTGGTTTTTGAATTCTGTAAAAATCTTCTAGAGTACAGTGAACTCCTATTGTTATATTGGGTGGAATATATTCTTTTAAGATTGATACTAAATTTTCTGGAGTGTCATACTCTATTATATGTCTAGTATTTCCGAATACATTAATCGACTCATGTATTGTATACCTCCCCGTTGCTATTAGCAATTGTTGCTTAAACTGGTTTAAGGGTTTTCGGGTTTCTTGTATAACATTCTCAAAACTACTCTCTGCTGAATGCTGAGTATTTTGATCTGAGACCGATTCATTACTTTCCGTTAAGTTATTAATTTGTATCCTTGATAAAGCGTCCGCAACAACGTTTGTTGCTCCTGGCTTATAAATTATTTTGGGTGAAAAGCTTTCAATAAAAGAATACCATCTTTTCATTTCGATATTTGGATTTTTTTGAGAAATGGAAAATGAAAGAGGTTGGTGATCGGTATAGATCTCGATGTTGTTAACCCCATATAAGTAATTTTGAAGATTTTTAAAAGCCCATACAATGGCTAAAAGTTCCTTTTTATTTGTTGCGTATAATTGTTCGGTTTTTGTCAGAGTTTTTGAAATAAATGTAATTGGTTTTTCTTCCTGAGAAAGAACAGCACCAATTGCTAAGTCAGATGCGTCAGTTGTTAGGGTAAATTTTTTATTATAGTCCGGTTGTACTAGTTCTACTTGTGCAATTAAGTTTTCTTTGAGCTCGTTAAAAGCTCTCACAGCTGAATCATCAAACTGTATTAAAGTTTTACGTGATGCCTTTTTTGATACTTTGCCGTTTTGGCCTTCTAAATATTTTGTTAAAGGTTTAGCTATCTTTGCGTAATTTTGCATAAATTTTCTGTAATATCCTGTAAGGCCTAGGAAGCTTCTAAGCTCTCGAATATTTTTAGGTATCGGATATTTTACAATTGTAGAGATTTTTTCGGGATCGGTTTTGATCACATTGTGAGAAACAACGTAACCGAGAAAATTGGCTTCTAATTTAAAGAACTTTGATTTTTCAATTGAAATTTTCATGTTTGCGTTCAGCAAAATTTTAATAATGAGAATTAAATCTTAGTAATGTTGTTTAATTGTTTTTGAAAATATAATTATGTCATCCATATAAACGTGACATGTTTTACCCACTTGTTCTCTTAAAATATCATCCATCGCTCGTTGGAATATTCTTGGAGCGTTGGTTAAACCGAATGGCATTTTTAGGAATTCGTATTTCCCGTTGTTTATTGAAAATGAGGTTTTCTGAATGTCTGGTTCATTCATGAGAATCTGATGAAATCCAGATTCCAAGTCAATTGTTGAAAAGTATTTGGCTTTTCCCAGATTTGACAAAATCACTGAAGGGTCCTGCATTGGATATCTATCTGGCATTGTATTTTCATTAAGTTTTTTGTAATCAATTACAAGTCTGAGTTTTGGAGTTCCGTCTTCATTGAAACCCTTTTTTGGTACTATTAGTACTGGTGAATTATAAGGGCTTCTACTTGGCCTTATAATTTCTTCTTTTAACATTCGACTTATTTCAGAATTTACAAAATCTGAAGCTGATAGAGCATAAGGGTATTGTTTGCTGTAAATGGCCCTATCATTTACGGTGTTTATTTCACCGCGTATATCTGTCCTAAAAGGAATCTGCATATTTATTTTTGAATGCTCTTCATTTATAATATTTAATATTTCATTCTTCAGATCTTTTCTTTGATCTGCAGATGATATTTTTATGTTGTTTATTTTTTGATTGTCGGAAAGTTCAACGACGGCGTGTTCAGAATTTTTCAATTCCAAACTTTTATTTTTGTCGGATATTTCAACGACGGCGTGTTCAGAATTTTTCAATTCCAAACTTTTATTTTTGTCGGATATTTCAACGACGGCGTGTTCAGAATTTTTCAATTCCAAACTTTTATTTTTTTCGGATATTTCAACGACGGCGTGTTCAGGATTTGTATATCCCAAACTAAATTCGCTTTGATTACCCATTTCAGATTCGGATCTGATTTGAGCCTATTCATCAAAGTATTTTTTTAATATAAATTCTTTTAATGGAAGAATGGTGTTTTCTTCTGTTAAAGAATGTTGGTTTAAATTGTTTCCGTTGTCATAATTTAATTTCTCTTCTATTCCGTTATATTTAATAACTCCCTTAGCTGTATCAATCACAGCTCCTATTTTTTTCAATAGGTTATAGCCGATCAGTAGATCTGAGTCCAGCCCTTCTATTTCATAAAAAGTATATCGTGTATCAAAAATAGTTATCATATGATAATATTTAATTATTGAATATCCATTCACTGTGGATACTCTTTTGTATATTGGAAGCTCATTCTTATTTTTGTAAACTCCAGTTCTAATATAACACGAGGTTGCCCCAGTGTCAATTAATATTTTTAATTTTTTATTTATTTTCGGGTCATTTCTAAATAGGTAGGGTAAGCCTACTCCTGACTTTTGTCTAAAAAATGGTTCTCCTCAATGTTGTTTAGTCTCATTGTCTTGTTAGCCGGTTGGTTAACAGTTCCAGTTGGTACCCTTTTATTTTGGGCTTGTCCTTGCTGAGTGTTCTGGTTCTCAAACTTTTTTGTTTGATCCCACTTGTTCTGGCTATAATTGTTATTTTGATATTTATTATAGGTTTGATTATAGCCGTTGTTAGCCCTATTCTGAACCTGCATAGACTCGTCTACCTCCATTGGTTCTGGCTTATTTTGTGGCTGCCTATAGGTGTTCCACTGATTTTGTTGGTTATTATTAAATCTACCCTGGTTCCAGGAATTGTTTTTGTTCTGATTATAATAACCATAATTATTTTTGTTCTGGTTGTTGTCATGATTAAACCTTAAATTATTACTATTACGATGGTTATTGTAATTGTTGTTTTGTTGTCTTTGCTTTTGGTTGAAATGTGTTTGACCATTTCCACCAGGGTTTGGCTCACTATTTTTTCTCTGAGTGGTTGAGAAACTATTTGCGAAATGCGCCCTCATGTTGTTGCTTTCCAATTCCTGAACTATGACCATTGCATTTGGTAGGTCAGGAGGATTCATTGAGAAAATTGTGTCTGAAATTTGGCCGTTTAGGCCGGTAATGAAAACTCTAAGAGCAGTCTTCCTATGTTTTTCATTCATTTCTGCTGTTATCGGTTTGTTTCTCCCGTAGGTCATAATTGTTTTATTAATAAGTAGAGTTAACTTTCTATTAACTGTACCATAATAATCCATAATTGATCATTTTCCCTGACTCAAAACACTTAGTTCCTGTTCAATAATATGAATAGGACGTTTGTCGCTAAAGACAAAGTCAAGTCTGGCCGTTATTTTGTTTCTTAATATTGATAGGGCGGAATAAAATCTTTCACTCCCTCTGGCATATTGCCCCATGGCTATTTCAGCCGATTCTCTCCAGCTTACATATTTATCTTCTTCTCCTTTATATTCCCTAACAGATTTGATGATCTCATATGATGTGTCGCACTTTATATTTGGATCTATAATCTCTATCTGATAATCTTCAACCGTTTTAATTTTATGAGAAAGCTGCGATCTTAAGTTAACGATCTCTTCCTTTAATGGATTCAATTCAAAATTTACAATTTGTTTAATTAAATCTCCTACATTTAACATGGTATTGTTTGTAATCGCCTGATGATGTTCTTGAGGAGAACTTACTTGTAGAAGGTTCTGACATTTTGAGAATATTTTCGAAATCAGAAATGAATTCTTCCACTTTGTATAATTATATTTCTTTTTACAAATTTCTTATTAAATAAAAATAATAATAAAAAAAGATTATATCGCTCACGAATCGTCCTCCTTATTTTTCTTGTCGTTGTTTTTGGGGTTGTCGTTTTTCTTGGATGATGATCCTGCTTGCGGTCGTCCTTCCTTTTTTTGTATCTTGGGGTCTTCCTTCTTTCTTCGGGTTTTTAAATTGGTGTCTTCCTTCTTTCTTCAGTGTTTATTTCTTGGCGAGGATTTGCCCTTCAGCCTTTATTCTTTAAATGTCTTTTTGTTGATGATTTCGAAGATTTGTTTGCAATATTTTTTTAGTTAAATTATTTTTCACAATGGTTATTTGTTTCGATGAATTTTGTTGTCACTTTTTAAATTTTTTAAATTGTCCGAGCAGTGAATTTATGTTACGAACACTATTTTGTAATTTGAGATTTTAAGGGGATTATTCCATTAATTATTTTCCACCTTATTATTTTTTAATCAACACAAACTTTTTATTTTTTTGCCGGTTGTATAGAGTTTAAGGGGATTATTGCATTTATTAATTTCCACCTTATTTTTATCAACACAGGCTTTATATATTCGTCGGTTGTATCGGGTTGTTGGCCGCGCAAAATTCCTTTTTCACTTTTAAACTTTTCTGGGGTTTATTTAAAAGCTTTGCTTTAGAATTTTTTAATCACACGGCCCCACGTTGGGCGCCCATTAAGTTTCTCACTAGTGAATTGATTAAACAAATTTATTTTTATTTTTAACATTCACTTATTCACTATTACAATTTTACAATAGGTCGAACTTATTTAATTCACTGCTCTTATATTTATTCTCGAATTATTGTTCTGCTCGATTCGGATCTCAAAAACGGACTGCCTGATCTCTAGTTCAATGATCAATAATCAAACCTCGGCTTAAGAGAATTTATCCCCAAAAATTGATAAAGAGAATAACTCAAGAGAGTCGGAAAATAGGATGATGCAATTTGCCAATTAAATTTGAAGTCCAATCTTGGCCGGAAATTGGTGTTTACATTAGCGGAGTTTAGGGACCGCTTTGGGGATCTTTTTGTTTACGTTCGCGGACTCGGGGCTCGCTTTGGGGATCTTTTGTTTACGTTAGCGGACTGGATGTTTACAGCATCCGTTTGATTTGGGCTGCGTGAAATTGATCTGGGTGGGAATGATTCGGAGGCCTGGTTGACAGAAATAGCTGATCACGGATTTATCTCGGGTCTGTCAGAGTTATTTGGAAATTAGCTCTCGGCTCAAAGTTGTTTATAAATTGGGTAAGAGCCCCTAAATAATGTGTCATATAACTTGTATATTTTTTGTTAAGCCAAAAAATATAAGTCCGGTTTGGTTTGGATTGTATATCGTTTATTAAAGATTTTATTTGGTTGCATTAGGAGCAGAGCAGCTGTTGTTGCCGCTCTGAGCTCAAAAGAGTTTCATGTCAAACTTAATTTACTTAGGAGCTAAGGAGGTCTAAGTCTCGTAGCGGCGCTGCCAACAGCGGCAGCGGAGAGACGGCCTATATATTCTTAAGTATAAAGCTATGCTCACTTATTCTGGAGCGCGGAGGTATATGCAAGTTATCCAACCCGTGAAACAGTTCCACTTATGGAATTTATAAACAAATTTTTGAATTCAATCTCAGCTATGTTACCCTTGCCTTCAGCGACATTGCCTTTGCCTTTGTTTAAGATTCTGCCTTTGCCTTTGCCATTCACTTCGAGGGCCGCGCTTGACCGTCCTGCTAAGATAAATAAACCAATCGTAAAGTAAACACAAGCTTCCGTTCAAAGCCCACAGTATTGCGTTCTAAGTTCAGAACATATTGCGTTCCGATTTTCAATCAAATTGCATCGGTCAGCATAATTTCATTTCACAACGAGATGCGACAGTTTCAGCATAAGCTTTTATTTTAAACAAAAATTAAAGTTCTGGAAGCTTAAGAAAAGGAAAGCTTCTGGCCGAGGTTCATTAAATAATTTTTTAGAATTAAGAGCCAGTCCTATTTTATCCGAGACCGCGATCGGTTCACAGTTTTTAAAAAGTGTCTTGTATTAATTGTGTTTAAGAATAAAGGTTTATCACCCGAGTTTTAAAAATAAAAAATAAATTTTTTTAAATCATCTAATAACGACAAATTTAATTGGCGCCCAACGTGGGGCCGCGTTAAATAAAAAGTTCCAAAAATTGTTTAATGAAAAATAAGTTAAATATTAACGGAGCTCGCGCGGCCAACAACTCAACATTTCTAGTGGAGAAATTAAAAAATCCACCAAACATCACAACAAAGTGACAGTGGTCGTTAACAATAATTAAATGGAAATTAAAAAATGAAATAATCCATTTAAAGGTGAACTTTAAAAAAAAGGTGGACCAAAATCTTAAATTAAACAAGGAAGAACGCTATAGTCGAGTACCTCGACTATCAGATACCCGTTACTCAGCTAAAGGGACCAAAGGGAAATGGAGATATGCAAGCTGCAAAGCGAGATTTAAATGCGCCACCTACCGGCGGAAGACAGATTTAAGCATTGTGGGCGTTAGGGTAGGCGTGGCAAATTTTTTTTTGGATCAATCGATAGGCATTGACGAGACCAATACATTTCAGATAAAATTTTTAATCTAGCATACAAATTGTGGGCGCCAAAGGCTTGGGCGGTTTGTGAGCGTTAGAGTGGGCGTGGCATATTTGCGTAACAAACTTGCGCTGCGCACAAGGCTACGGAATCTAAATCTGAAATCCCAATACTCTATCTTTGATAGTTTCCGAGATATCCGCGTTCATACTTACGATTTTTTGAAGTTTGTGGGCGGTTTGTGGGCGTTAGAGTGGGCGTGGCAAACTTTTTTTTGGGTCAATCGATAGGTATTGATGAGAACAATTCATTTCAGTTTAAATTTTTACTCTAGCATCAAAACTGTAGAAGCCACAGTTTTGGGCGGTTTGTGGGCGTTAGAGTGGGCGTGGCACTCTACTGAAACAAACTTGCGCTGCGTAAGAAGCTCAGGAATCTGCTCGCCAAATCTCAATAGCCTAGCTCTCATAGTTTCCAAGATCTCAGCGTTCATCCGGACAGACAGACGGACAGACGGACAGACGGACAGACGGACAGACGGACATGGCTAGATCGACTCGGCTAGTGATCCTGACCAAGAATATATATACTTTATGGGGTCGGAAACGCTTCCTTCTGCCTGTTACATACTTTCCGACGAATCTAGTATACCCTTTTACTCTACGAGTAACGGGTATAAAAATACAAGAACACAATATAAAGCAAAACCAGAAACGCACTAAACAAAAACAGTTAAACAAACCAGCTCTTACAACAACAACAATAAAATCACAACTCGCTGAAACAGGAAAAATTAAAGAAGGAAGGAAGGGCATTCTATTGCCAATAAGTTCTACTAAATCCAGGAAGGAAGATCAACCCACAACCTCACAGAAGGAAGACACCATCGGGACAGTCTCGTGAGAAATTAATTTTCAATAATAAAAAAAAAAATTCAAAATTATAATCTAAGATCAGGGAATAAAAAAAAAAAAAATATAAGATTTAAACATTGAAATAGATTCACGATTTATTAAAAAATATTAAGAAACAATCTGGAAGATTTAATAAATAGCTTTGCTGAAATAAATCTAACCATGACATACTCTTACTCTTTCAGCGAACGGTCGTGTTTTTGTCTTGCGCTCCGAATTTTTGTTCTTTTTGTCCATAAACCATCGGGGCTTAATTCATATTTTCATACGTCTATATAACTTTGTATGTCCCTAACAACATCCGTTCGCTTCGCGAGTGCATAGTGATTGTTTTGTGTTTAAATTAACAAAATTAGTTTGCACGTCTAATCTCTGTGCAGTGTTTGTTGTTATTGTTTTTTTCTAATTGCCTTCTTCTTTTCTTCCAAACGCTGTTTGGAGCGGTAAGTGTCTAAACGGTAGTTACCCGCTCTCCCGCACTCCCGCTTATAACTTTGTTTTTGGAACATCTAAAACTTACGCTCCCCCAGCTTACTTACTCCCGCTCATTCTCTCCCGCTCTCTAACTCTCTCTTTTACTTGCGTAGCTTTATTCTCTTGGCACTGTGGTTCGGAATATCGCGATAATGGCTGTCTGCAATTTAAAGAAATGCAAGTCGTTAATTTCGGCTGGACAACAGAGCATTCCGCGCCATTCGTGTGAGAATATTTTTCATGCAAAATGCCTTGGCTATTCGGGCCTGGTACGCGATGCAATCGACATGAGAAGTGGCTTGCGCTACTATTGTGATGAATGCAAACCCAGGCACTCTCTATAAGGCAGCTTACAAAAAGCACTGTTACGGAATTAATCCGGAACAGCCGTAAAAATACGGATCTGCTTGTGGCGCTTGAGTCGCAGCTCACTAGCCGTATGCTATCTAAGCCCGATTCTCCTAAGCGTAAAAAGATCGCGGTCGATAGACAACCCACGGTAGCCGCTAGTGTAACTCTCTCTGGCGATCCGGGGTCTGCAGCACAGCAGTCGATCTCAGCCGCCGCACAAATGGTACTGAGATCGAAAGCTAAAAAAGATTCGGTTTCCGAATGCAAAGGACGCGAGATTTTGCCGCATGAGACGCCCGAAAAATCTGCTATAAACAATACTTTAATAATTCCAACGCCGCATGTTGACCTAACGTCCGGAGTACCGAATGAAACTGGTAGTGCAGCCGTAAATGCCGTAGTACCAAAACCTGTCACATGTGTGGTACCTAAAACAGTCACCTGTGTACCGCAGCGGAAACAAATTTTTGTTTCTCGGCTAAATCCTGACCTTTCATCCCTGGACATTACGGCCTATATCCGTAACAAAGTTCAGATTGATGATCTAAAGGTTGAACGATTTAATTTTCCATATGCTAGGGAAGTATCATCTTTTAAGATCGGTGTTCCTTGTGCTCATTTTGCAACAATGTGCTCAGCCAATTTTTGGCCTGTTGGCATTTTTGTTAAATAGTACGAAGCTAAAAAAAAGAAAATTCGTTCAAAGGAAGTTGGAAATCCCTTTAAAGAGCCATCCACATCTACATCCTCATCTATCTCAAAAAACAAGATTCTTTTCTTCAGCTTTATTATCAGAATACAAGAGGTTTACAAAGTAAGTTGACCAAATTGTATACTGATAGTTTTTCCTTGTCTTCCCATGTTATTGTTTTTACTGAAACATGGTTAAAACCGGAAGTTCTAAGTTCCGAAGTTTTTCCAAGTAAGTACACAACTTACAGGCTTGATCGTCCGTCCCGACGTGGAGGTGGAGTTTTAATTGCAGTTGACTCAGAATTAACGTCTGAAGTAATAACGTCCGACGAAATAAATGACATTGAATTTCTGTGTATAAAACTATCCCTTCCGGGTATTTCTATATACATAACATGTTCATATATTCCGCCATCATCGGAATTCCCGACATATGCGAATCATCTGTCCGCTATCCAGTTTATTTCAAGTAAACTATCAGATAGGGATCAGTTAATAGTTTTAGGTGACTTTAATATACCTAGGGCGACATGGTCCACCGTCGAAACCTCAAATATATTGTTACCTTCAACGCAGCATGATTTTCTTCACGGTTTGCTTGATATTTCATTGTCTCAAGTAAATCATGTATTAAATTTCTTAGGACGATTACTGGATCTATGCTTTGTTTCCAGTCCAGATTGTGTCTGCATAGCTAGAACCTCTGCAATTACTTTACCAGAAGACCCTTATCACCCAACGCTAGAGCTGACTATTGACACGGGTACAAAAGTGTATAAAGTATCTGAAAAAATAGCTAAACGCATCCCCTGCTTTCGTAGAGCGAACTTTGCACTCATTAATAGCCTTATAGCTTGCTCGGATTGGTCCAATCTGTACTTAAGTACTAATATAAATGAAGCGGTTAATATATTTTATAACATATTAAACGAAGTTTTTGATACATGCGTTCCTACGTATTATCCTAAAATTTTAAACCAACCTCCATGGTTTAACAAAGAGCTGGCACGACTTAAAAATGTAAAGTCTAGACTCTACAAAAAGTTTAGAGCTTCAGGTTCACAAGCTGCCTTTTCCCGATACTTAAGTGCTCGGTCTGATTTCACCGTGCTTAACGCCCAGTGTTATAAAAACTATTTAGCTCGTTGCAAGACCCAGTTTACACTGGATCCAAAACAGTTTTATAATTTTGTTAACACAAAGCGTAAATCTTCTAGTTACCCATCATCACTTAAATTTGAAAATTCGGCTGCTAGCACTGATCAAGCCATAGCCGATCTTTTTGCACAGTTTTTTCAAACCACCTATTCAACATCAAGTCCTCCAGATCAGTCTTACCCATATGTCATTCCTAAATCAATCTTTATTTGTTGTCCTGTTATAAGTAAAAGCTCACTTCTTTTAGATTTGCAAAGGGTCAAACCAGTCTACTCTCCGGGTCCTGACGGAGTCCCTGGATGTGTGCTTAGGTATTGCGCTGAGACTTTGTGTAGACCATTGCACAAACTGTTTACTTTGTCTTTAGAAACATCCGATTTCCCACACAGATGGAAGGAATCGTTTGTTATCCCGCTTCATAAAAAAGGGAGTAAGTTGAACGCATGTAATTACAGAGGTATTTCAAAGCTATCAGCAATACCGAAGCTCTTTAAGAACATTATTACGCCTCATTTACAACACAGTTGTAGGTCCCTTATTTCCTCTTGTCAACACGGATTTATAAAACGTAGGTCAACGACAACCAACCTTTTGGAGTTTACTTCATTTGTTATAGGAGGTTTTAGAAAGAATCGTCAGACTGATGTGGTCTACACTGATTTTAGTAAGGCGTTTGATTCTGTAAATCACCCGATTTTAGTCCGGAAATTATTGGAATAATGACCCCGCACAAAGTTTAGCTTTACAATCGGATCTAAATGCATTTCAAACATGGTGCATGGATAATGAATTGAATTTAAATGGTTCTAAGTGTAAACTAATGACCTTTTTTCGTGTCAGCCCCCACTACTCAACGTATACTTTGAGTGGTTGTGCGTTAGATAGGATAACGCATGCTGACGACCTTGGAGTCTACATGGATCCTAGACTTAAATTTTCCGATCACATTACTACTATGGTAAATAAAGCCAGGGGCGTGCTTGCATTTATCAAAAGGTGGTCGAAGGAATTCGATGATCCCTATGTCACAAAGACCTTGTTTATTTCATTAGTCCGACCAATTCTTGAGTACTGCGCTCCTGTTTGGAGTCCCCAATATGGGGTACATATAGACCGGATTGAGTCTGTGCAAAAAAACTTCTTAATATTTGCCTTACGGAGACTTAACTGGGATACAAGCCTAATACTACCATCCTACTCTAGTAGACTACTTATAATTAACTTACCATCGTTAGCTAACCGTAGAACTATGCTTGGTATTACGTTTATTAGAAATCTTATTCATGGTGATGTAAAGAGTCCCGAGTTACTGGGTCGCCTGCATTTTAATGTGCCAAATAGATTCACTAGAAACTATATTCCTTTAGTATTAAATCACTGTATCTCTAATTACGCAATGCATTAACCTTTTAGAGTACTTTGCAATGATTATAATAGACTATATCATCTAATATCTACTACTGACTCACTTCCTATCTTTAAATCAATAATACTATCCTCCCTAGTAACTAATTAGTTTTACTTGATGTATTTTGTCTATTCGTGTATTGACCTGTATTTTTAATTGTCTATTGTTACATTGTCCTTTTCTTTGTCCGCGATTATGTTTACTCGCCCAAAACGGTGATGGGCTCCGCGCGTAACAAGCTTTGCTTGGTGTCGTAGGGCCACTTGTTTGTACTGACCATAGTGCATCAACGTCCAAGATGGCAACCGGAGGTTCAGCCCCAAATTTTTCTGCAGGTAGTATAGCCACAGCAGGCGGCTTAACAGTGGAATTAATAAATAGATTGATAAATGTTCAATTAAATGAAGTGAGCAGGAAAATAGAAGGTTTAGAAGGAAAGTTAGCCACAGATGCAAACACTGTGGAGGATTATAAAATACAAATAATCGACCCAACTATAAAATGCGATACAACACTTGAAGTGGTAAAATCTTTACCAAAATTCACGAGGGAACCAACACAATATGTAGGTTGGAGGGGAGCCGCAGAAACTGTAATGAGTCTCTATAAAATTCAAAGTGAACAATATTTTATCGCCTTAACAATTTTACGAAATAAAATTTTGGGAGCTGCCCATGATGCTCTTACCAATCATGGCACCGTTTTAAACTTTCGAGCAATCTTATCTAGATTGGACTTTATATATAGCGATAAACGACCAATACATATTCTCGAGTCAGAACTAAGTATCCTCAGGCAGGGACGAATGACAGTTACAGAATACTATAACGAAGTCAATAAAAAAATGACACTACTAATAAACAAAACCATAATGACATACGGAAAGGACAGCGTAATTGCCAAAGAAACAAACAAAACAATAAGGAGCAATGCCTTACGAATTTTTATATCTGGGCTAAGTGGATCTATCTCAGAAACTCTTTTCTCATTAAATCCACCAGATTTACCCAATGCATTGGCAAAGGTCCAAGAACTAGAATCAAACAATTTCCGTGCTCAATTTGCAAACAGGTTTAATGGATTTAAAAATGAAAATAAATATCAGGGAAACAACTTACGATTTGATCAAAAAAGACAGAACAATAATACTAATAAAACGGGAAATTATTGGAGTAATAACCAGAATTATAATTGGCCACAAAAGGGAAATTTTTGGCAAAACGATAATCATAATAATAATCAAAAGCAACAAGCCGTCGAGCCAATGGATGTTGATCCATCGATTCAACTCCAGAATAAACCTAGTTACAATCGACAGCCGAATAATAATTGGCAGGCAAATAATAATCGAGGTAGATACAATAATAATTATTATCAAAATAATAATCGATCAAATTACTATCGCGCTAATCAAAATAAAGAGCAAACCCAAGCTCAGAAAAGGGAACCAGATGGAACAGTAAATCAGCCAGCTAATAAAGTAACCAGATTAAACAATATTATTTGTTTATTATTATTTGTTGAACGTTGATGCACTAAGAGCAGTACAAACAAGTGGCCCAAACGACACCAAGCACGTGCTTGTTACGCGCGGGCCCATTTTTATTTCGGGCAAATACGGTTCGCGAGGAAGGTACATAGAACAAACAAGGACAGGACAAAACATAGATCAACAAGACTAAAGCAAATGAGCTAAGATTTTAGTTTTTAATACAGGGATAGAGGTTGAGGAACAAATTAAATGATATAGGTTGTTATAATTATTACAAAGAACGCGAAAAGGCTCATGCTGACTAAAATTAGATGAACATCGTGGCAAGTTTATAGGATAGTAGTTTCGCATTCGTCTAACAGGAACATTGAAAGTAAGGCGGCTTACCAAATCTACAGAATCAATATCGCCTCTGATAAGATTATTCATAAAAATAGTACCAAGCATAGTTCTACGGCTTACTAGACTAGGCAAATTAATTAAAAGCAATCTACTCGAGTAAGAAGGCAACCTGACGTTTTGATCCCAGTTCAAACCACGTAAGGCAAAAAGAAGAAATTGTTTCTGTACTGACTCTATACGGTCAATGTGCACTTGATACTGAGGACTCCAAACGGAAGAACAGTATTCCAAATTAGGACGAACAAGGGAGGTAAATAATAATTTGGTAGTGTATGGATCATCAAATTCTTTAGACCAACGCTTTATAAACCCAAGAACACTCATAGCTTTATTTACAGTAGAGGTTATGTGGGAGTCAAATTTAAGTTTAGGATCTAGGAGAACACCTAAATCGTTTACTGAGTATATTCGGTCCAGGGACATGTTCTGAAGAGAGTAACTTATGAACGTTGGCGTACCCCTATAAAAAGTCATAACGTTGCATTTAAGATAGTTTAAATTCAAAAGGTTGTACTGACACCATTCCTGGAATCTATTAATGTCTGACTGCAAGCAGAAACCAGACTCAATATTATTATATGAAAAACAAAGCTTAACATCATCAGCATACATTAGTACACGAGAGTGAGTTACTATAGAGGGAAGATCATTTATAAACAGAGTAAACAGCAAAGGGCCTAAATGACTGCCCTGAGGCACTCCAGATGTCACGTTGATCATCTTGGAAACAGCGTTTTTGAATAAAACCCTCTGAGATCTACCATTCAAATAACTTGAAATCCAAGTTAACAGATTATTCGCAAACCCAAGCTGATCTTATTTGAATAAAAGAAGAGAGTGGTTTACAGAGTCAAAGGCTTTACTAAAATCTGTATATATAACGTCTGCCTGCAATTTTTCGTTAAACCCATCTATTACAAAAGATGTCAATTCGAGCAGGTTAGTGGTGGTCGATCTTCGCTTAACAAAACCATGTTGACACGGCGATATTAAAGAGGAGCACAAATGTTGCAACTGAGAGGTAATAATGCGTTCAAATATTTTAGGAATTGCAGACAATTTGGAGATTCCTCTATAGTTCTGAACATTAACCTTCGCACCCTTTTTGTGGAGTGGAATAATAAAAGAATCTTTCCAGATAGTAGGAAAAACAGATGATGAGATAGACAAATTGAAAAGTTTAAGAATGGGTTTACAAATAGTTCGGGCACAAAACTTAAGAACACACCCAGGGAGTCCATCTGGCCCCGGAGAATAGGTTGGCGTTATAGTTTCTAAATCAGTTAAGAGAGAACTTTCGGTGATTACAGGAGAAAAAATACAATTTGCCCTGTTTAAGTGATTAGGGTAGCTAGAATTAGACCAAGAAACAGAACTATAAGTAGATTGGAAGAATTCAGCAAATAAATCTGCAATTTCGGGATCCGTAGATGCCTCAATAGAGTTTAATCGTACAGATGATGGCAATGCTGAAGACTTTCGCTTAGCATTGACAAAGTTATAAAACTGCCTTGGATCCTTTGAAAATTCAAATTTACATCGGTTCAAATACATGGAATAGCAATAACTGTTAAGTACATTAAAATTAGTACGAGCCACCACATATCTTGAAAAATCGGATGGCCTACCCGACTTTTTGTACTTTTTATAGAAGTTTGTTTTTAGGTTTCTAAGTCTTTGCAACTGATTGGTAAACCAAGGAGGCCTGTCTAACTTAGGAGCAAAACTATCAGGAACACATTCACTGAAAAAAGAGTTTAGGACACTATAAAATAGTTCCGTAGCACTTTCAATATCCAAGCAATTATTTAAATTTGTCCAGTTATATTGTGAAATCAAGTTATTGAGTTTATTAAAGTCACATTTACGAAAGCATCTACTTTTAGTTTTAGTTGGTGAAAGAGAAGAAGAAAGGGTGTCAACGCAGGGAAGACAAATTGTAAGTTCTAATGTGGGATGATACCGGTCTTCTGGCATAACTAGGGGGTCAATTCTAGATACCGTGACTTCAGACGGATCTAAAGCAAATACAAGATCTAATTGTCTGTTTAGAGAATTACGTATAAAGCTAACTTGCTGTAATGATAATTCTAACAGACCGTCAACGAATTCATGGTCAGATAAGGGGGTAGAGACAAGTGAGTCAGTGGAAAGGGACCAAGAAATGTCAGGGAGATTGAAATCACCCAAAACAATCAAAAGATCCCTTTCGGAAAGATGAGATAAAACAGTTTTTATAGCAGACAAATGTTGCTTATAAATTGTTAAGTCAGATCCAGGTGGAATATAAGAACAAGTTACATAAATAGAAAAAGATTTCAAAGAAACTTTAACACCAACAAATTCTATTTCATTGGGATTAAGAAAGTATATCCTTTCCGATGTTAAAGTAGAGGTAACGGCAACCAGCACCCCACCGCCCCTACGAGGAGAGCGATCAGTTCTATACGTACTGAAATTTTTGGACAGAACTTCAGAGTCTGTAATCTCCGGTTTCTGCCAAGTCTCAGTAAAGGCCAGAATGTCTTCCGAAAAGGCAGAGGAGTCAGCATAAAGCTTAGGTAGCTTCATATTAAGTCCTCTAACATTTTGATAGGCCAAAAGTAAACTGCTCAGTTTTTTGGCGCAGGTACTGTCGTGGAAGGCCTATTATTAGTTCTCCGTCTGTTTGGAACAAATTCTTTAATGACCAAATCATCATTAAGCCAAAAACTTTTAGAATTTAGTACATTAAATACTTCCGGAGGAGCAGATATTTTAAAGGAAGATATCCTACGTACATATGGAAATTTAAACTCCTCCACTGTGATGTTTTGAGATGGGAATTCCTGTTGTATAAATTCCAAAACATCAGCAGATGTGGTTTCAGGTGTTAAACGAGACACAAATAATTGCTTCCTGTATGGAACAACCGAGAGGCTCTTTCTTCCACCACCAGCAATCTGAACATCGTTCGTCTGATTATCGAGACTAGGGACTATAGAGCTAACTTCCACCGTAGGCACAGAAAGCTGCGTAGGGTTTGAAACGGTAGGCTGAGTAGCAGAAACAGGAACTCCAGAGCTTTTGGTACCTATGGGTACTGCTGTCAGAGAAGCTTTAGGTCCACCAGCCCCAGTGGATGCCGACATTGCTGCCGTTACCGATCGGGTAAAAATATTAGAAGCTAAGTTGGGATTCGGAACTGATGCCTTTACTTGAAGAGATTTTGAAGGAGCAGTCTTCTTGCGTTTAGGTGACCCTACTGACATTTTTTTATTATCAAGGTCCGCCTTAAACTCTTTAAAATCAGCAACTACGCTCATGAGTTTATCGAACAGTTTCATAAAACGATCATTGGTCAGCGCAACATAGCCATCCAAATCACGATCTATTTCCACGCATGAGGCACAAGTCCACGAAAAACCAACACGCAGATCAATATAATCTTTTACTCTGCCAACAAGTCCAGTACATTTTGGGTGTATGACAATGTTGCAGAGACGACAGTAAATAAAAACGTCATTAGGTGACGATCCAAACTGACAATCTTTTTTGCAACAAAAAAGAGCCATTTTTAATTTAAGAAACAAAGTTATTAATAAAACCAAAGAATCAAAAGAATTATAAATACCTCACTTAATTTGACACTGGGATCAAACAAATAAAAATGTAGACACACAAGAACACAAAAGTATAAGAGCGCGTAGAGACTTCGAGAGCGAGAGAGCGCAACAGAGTGGCTGTCGACTGAGCGTGGCTTGCGAAACACAAACAAAATATACACGACAACAGTTTAGACGACAAGAAACGGGAGAGAGATTACAAGAAGGTTATGGGAAACAACAACAAAAGCTATTGAAACCAAAGCACCACAGCGTACAGAAGTTACAATAACAAAATGCACGGGCTAAACACAGAGTTAGGTTTTGTTAAAATTTCTACAATAAAATAGACAATTAAACATAAACAGACGATTTAAAACACAAGCACGGCTGGTTATGAAGGACTAAGTCACAAAACAAGGCACCAGTATCACAGATATTAATGACAAATTGACAAAAATCACAGAGCACAAGATAAACACAACCGGTCACAAGCGACGCTAAATCGAATGATCAACGAAGATCATTTTTTAGACCAGACCCCTACAGGGGAATGCCTTATTTAAATAGGACAGACCGAAAAACCAAGAAGCAGTTAAAGATTTTAATAGATACAGGAGCCACTGCTTGTTATATAAAAAAGGGAATTTTCGAAAATAAAAATGAGTTATCAATATACAAAAAGGTAACTACAGTTCATGGGTATTCAATTATTAGGTATTACCATATTATAAATATATTTGAAACAAGACAATTATTTTTAATTGGATTTAATTTATTAAGAAAAATTGGAGCTATAATAAATATAGAAAAGGGAGTCTTGAAATATAAAGGGAAAACAGAAAAGTTAAAATATTATGATAATGAGGAAAAAAATGAAATAAGTTTAATTGAAGAAAATAATATTCTTCCGTTAAAAGAATTATTTATACAAAAATATTTTGATGAAAAAAATAGCGAAAACACAGATTCATTAGTTGTGGAAAATAGTGAAAAAAGCTTGGGAATTCAAAATCCTGAGAGTGCCGACGAAGTAAATACCGTCAATAAAAATATAAATATCTTGGGAATTCAAAATCCTGAGAGTGCCGACGAAGTAAGTACCGTCAATAAAAATACAAATATCTTGGGAATTCCAAATCCTGAGAGTGCCGACCAAGTAAATACCGTCAATAAAAATACAAATATCTTGGGAGTTCAAAATCCTGAGAGTGCCGACGAAGTAATTACCGTCAAAAATCAAACAAATAAAAATCGTTTGAAATATAAAAATTTCAAGCCCGCCGTCGTTGAGTTATCCGACAAACAACAGATAAACAATATAGGTACTGATCAATTAGACGGACTAAAGGAAAAAATAGTTCTCTATATTGAAAAAGAGCATTCAAAGATAAATATGCAAATTCCTTTTAGAACAGACATAAAGAGGGAAATAAATCTTATTCACGACAGGCCAATATACGGGAAACAATATCCGTACGCTTTTTCTGTCACCGACTTCGTGAACAGCGAAATCAGTAGATTGTATTATTGGCCAAACTTACTTACAAAATTAAAAGAATATATAAAAAATTGTAAAATTTGCAATGAAAACAAATATAACAGACACCCAACTAAAATTCCAATTGGAGAAGCCCCAATCCCGAGTAAAGAAGGCGAAAATTTACACATCGACATATATTACGCACAAAGTCTTACTTTCATAACTTGTATTGACGCTTACTCAAAATTTTTAGTAGTAAAAGAAATCCAAAATAAATTAAATATCGAAAACAAAGTAATGGAACTTCTTCAACAATTTCCACAAGCCAAAATAATAATGACCGATAATCAACCAAGCTTTACCTCGGCCCAATTTAAATCTTTTGCACAAAGGTGCGGCTTAACTTTACATTACGCAGACCCGAGGCACAGTACCTCAAACGGACAAGTTGAAAGGGCACATTCTACACTAACAGAATTATCTCGATGCATTAAAGAAGAATTTAATCTAACCGACTATTCCGAAATAGTAATAAGAGCCGCTCAAGAATATAATCAGAGCATTAATTCTACAACGAACCAAAAACCTTTTGACGTACTATATAATAAAATAGAGCACGATAACATTCCTCAAATTTTAAAAAATACACAAGAGAAAATGTTAGAAACACATAATGAAAACAGAAAAGAAAAAGTTTATCATGTAGGACAGGTAATTTATGAAAAGAAACACGGGGAAAGAAATAAACTTAAAACTAGATATAAAAAACAAGTAGTTAAAGAAAATTTATCTAACAAAATAATAATCAACAATAGAAATAGAATTATTCACAAAGATAATATACAATTCTAAATATGTATATGTTACTTTTTTTTCCTTTTCCAGAAAATGATTTATCAGGTGCTCATACTACACCTTATTTTATTAACAAAATCAGAAATAATAGACTATACAAGTCACGAATATCTTTTATTCAAGGACAATAAAGACGTATTGACGTACGATTCATACGCAGAATTATTCCACGTAACTAACTTAAGTTTTTATAAAGAAATAATAAAATTGGAATCAGATAATATAAAAAGGGATACTAATAAAAGGTCGCAATGGGAAATTAAATATGACATAGAAGTAATCGAATTAATTTTAGCACAATTAATATCAACTAGGTCAAAAAGGGGGATAAATGAGATAGGCACTGTGTGGAAATGGTTAGCTGGAACTCCGGGTCATGATGATTTTATTAAAATACAGAATAAAATCGATGAGATAATTGAAAATAATAATAAGCAATTTATTATCAATTCCAAACTGTTTAAAGAAATAGAATCTCTTTCTGATGATTTTAAAAATGTTTTTATTGATCAAGATTTACCACTGCGAAAACATCGCTTACGATTATTAACATTTGATCTGCAAAGTTTAATTGACACAATCACACTAGCAAAAATTGACGTTTTTAATATTAAATAATGATGACATCATGGAAATATTAAAACATGAACAAAAACCAGTAATTATCGCTGACTTAATGGACATCTCTGTTTTTAAAATCGCACTGCATAAAGAACTTGTAATAATTTATATAAAATACCCAATAATAAAAAACAGATGCGAAATATATTACGCTAGAGCGATTTCCCAAATCGATGGGAAACTAGAATTAAGCAATCAAGTCGCAAAATGCGCAAATATGTTTTATGAAATGTCTAACTTTAAGAACGAACTTTTTAATAATTATTGCACTTTAAATAATGAAAAAACTTGTTTTACCCGCTTATTAAATGGCGAGAAATCCACTTGTAAAAAAATAAGAGAGAAAAATAAAAAAATAGACATCATACAAGATGGTGCCATCCTTATAAATGCTAACAATATTGTGAACAACTCTCATTTAAACGGTTCATTTTTGATAACATTTAATGGTACAACCGAAATTAATAATATTTCTTATACCAATTTGGAAAACAAAATTCTTAACTACTTAACTACGAACCACTTCAAAAATTATGAAATATCCGATTACATATTATCAAATAACTCAGAACTTTCTTTAGATAATATAAACATTTTAAATCCTTTCATTAAAATTAATAATACCAAAATATCACTTACCTTTATATTATTAATTTTAATCATTATATATTTGATTTTTTTACTTATTATAAAATACAAAAGTGTCATATTATTTGTAACCAAAAAACAACGGCCAGAACCAGAAAAACCTATTAACCAAGAAAATTTTTGAACAGAATTAAGAGATCAATTAAATGAATTTCATATTGAATCGGGATGATCCATTTTAGAAGGGGGAGAGTTATCCAACCCGTGAAACAGTTCCACTTATGGAATTTATAAACAAATTTTTGAATTCAATCTCAGCTATGTTACCCTTGCCTTCAGCGACATTGCCTTTGCCTTTGTTTAAGATTCTGCCTTTGCTTTTGCCATTCACTTCGAGGGCCGCGCATGACCGTCCTGCTAAGATAAATAAACCAATCGTAAAGTAAACACAAGCTTCCGTTCAAAGCCCACAGTATTGCGTTCTAAGTTCAGAACATATTGCGTTCCGATTTTCAATCAAATTGCGTCGGTCAGCATAATTTCATTTCACAACGAGATGCGACAGTTTCAGCATAAGCTTTTATTTTAAACAAAAATTAAAGTTCTGGAAGCTTAAGAAAAGGAAAGCTTCTGGCCGAGGTTCATTGGATAATTTTTTAGAATTAAGAGCCAGTCCTATTTTATCCGAGACCGCGATCGGTTCACAGTTTTTAAAAAGTGTCTTGTATTAATTGTGTTTAAGAATAAAGGTTTATCACCCGAGTTTTAAAAATAAAAAATAAATTTTTTTAAATCATCTACTAACGACAAATTTAATTTGCATGTACTTGAGTTAGCGGCGACCTCGATGGCAGAGTGCACCGGATTTCGGACTCTGCCGTAAACTTTGGACCAGGAGAAGAAGTGCCACATTTCAGCAGCGGGATGGCGCGCATGCGTACCACATGCCACAGCAGGTTCAGCAGGATAGCGCCAAGACATCGGACTAGCTGTGGGCCTAGGACAAAGAGGCCAAGCTGGATCCGTGGATTTTGGACCTGGAGTGGACAGTGCCAGCGGGCCGTGCGCAAAAGACCGCAGAGCTCTGTGAGCTAGATCAGTCAATCACGAGGAGTCAATCCAATGAGATCAATCCGTTATCAAAGTCAAAGAACAAGTCAGCAACAACAAACCAAGTCGTCGGAAGCAGCGCCGTGGGAAGTCTACAAGGAGCAAGATCGCTAAATCGAGACGTTCGGGATTGGGACATCAGAAATCTCTGAATTGAGACACAGGTAGCTGAGGTCCAGAGGGCACGACACGGCTAAGTCAAGGCGGTTCGTTTCATATTTTGTCGCGACCACAAAGAGAATAGAGCAATAGAGTCCTGCGACGAGGAACCGTAAACTCGATGGGAAGTTGTCTAGACCCAGTCTGCGAGTCCAAGGCGCGACGTGCAACCTCGAGTCAATACGTCGGCGAGCGGGCAGAAGCGAAAGACACTACGAGTATACCGAGACACAGGAAGGAGTCAGCGATCACCGATTCAACGCGTCGACGAGCCAAATCAAACAGTATCAGCTGTCACTTGAATCAGCGCAAGACGACACCGAGACCAGTCGAGCCACCCACCCGCTGTAATAAGGAGAACAAGAGGTGAAAGGTTGAACGGTAAAACCGCGGACTTCGGACCTTGGTAAGCCTCTACCAAAGTTGCGCGTAGAAACATAAAGAGAGTCCTTTCGCAAATTTCTCCAATAATATGTGCTGCCATCTGGGCCATCACCTTTTCACTCTTTCTCACCGAAAAATATTATCCATTTACTATAAAATATTAAAAAAAAATGTTTTCAATAAAATGTATTTCCTACCGTGTTTCAGTGGATGTAATTATGTTTTTCGCCAAAATGAAGTCGACCCTTCCTGTGTCAACGCAAAAAATGAGGTGATACAAAAGAGAAACTCAAATTCATTTTATTATACCCGTTACTCGTAGAGTAAAAGGGTATACTAGCAGTCAGCAGTCTTTTGAAACAACGCAAAACGACACCGAGACCAGCCGAGCCACCCACCCGCTGTAATAAGCAGAACAAAAATAAGCCCACTGTTTTACTTTGAATTCTGTGCTTGATCACTGATCTACGGGGCAGTCACGTCATATTATTTGATGGGACTAACTAACTATCTACTGAGCTAGCCACACGAATCTCGTAGCGAGCAGACCAATAAAATCAGTTCTTTACACCTGCTATATTTGTTTGTGAGCGTTAGAGTGGGCGTGGCACCCTGCTGAAACAAACTTGTGCTGCACAGGAAGCCCAATCATACGGACAGACGAACATGGCTAGATCGACTCCGCTAATGGTCCTGATCAAGAATATATATACTTTAAGGGGTCGGAAACGCATCCTTATACCTGGTACACACTTTCTGACGAATTAAGTATACCCTTTTACTTTACGATTTACGGGTATAACAAGTGAAAACGCGACTATCAAATACCCGTTACTCAGCTGAAATATGCAGCAAAGAGACTGTTTACAATTGAAAACCCCACAAAGGCGCCACCTAGCGTCGATTTCTTTTTTTGTTATCACTTATAGTACGATTTTCGATTATAAGCATAATGATAGATATTGGTAATCTTCAAGAAAAAGGAGGTACGACAATTGAATGTCAACGGCTACATTGGAAAGAGGATATCTATGTCTACAAGGAGAACGTGGTGGGAAGGCAAGTGAGATAGAAGATTGCGCATCAACGGACGGTTGGGCTTCGATGGAAGGATTGCAAGGACTCGAGGATACAAGGATAGGCTGGATAAAGGCCGGAGAGGAGAAACGAAAGTTCCTAATTTTTTAGGGAAGAGCGAGAGGACTCAAAGGCTACAAGGATACACAGGACAACAGCCGGAGAGATGGAACGAGCTGCAAATCGTCACGCGACGAAAGGGTGAAATTTGAGGAGTTATATAACTCCGCACAAATAAATTGATAAATATCTTTACGCAGACCTGGCAGTTTACGAATATGCAGCGAATTCGCGCGCTAACGGCACTGCGGAAAAGTGAGATTGAAGAATTCATTTAGAGAGAGTTTGGAGATTAAGAAGGCAGAGTTTGTAGAGTACAAGGAGAGACAGCTTGGGGAGTAAGAAGATAGAGAGATCATCAGTGGTAACGTGCGCAGAGGGTGAAAGTTTGAACGGAAAAACCGCGGATTTCGGACCTTGGTAAGCCTCTACCAATGTTGCGCGTTGAAACATAAAGAGGGTCCTTTCTCAAATCTCTCCAATAATATGTGCTGCCATCTGGGCCATCACTTTTTCATTTTTTCTCATCGGAAAATATTATCTATAAACTATAAAATATTATAAAAAAGTGTTTTTAATAAAATGTATTTCCTACCGTGTTTCAGTGAATGTAATTATGTTTTTCGCCAAAATCAAGTCTACCTTTCCTCTGTCAACGCAAAAAATGAGGTGATACAAAAGAGAAACTCAATTTCATTTTATTATACCCGTTACTCGTAGAGTAAAAGGGTATACTAGATTCGTCGGAAAGTATGTAACAGGCAAAAGGAAGCGTTTCCGACCACATAAAGTACATATATTCTTGATTACGATCACTGGCCGAATCGATCTAGCCATGTCCGTCTGTCCGTATGAACGCTGAGATGTCGGAAACTATTAGAGCTAGGCTATTGGGATTTGGCATGCAGATTCCTGATCTTCTTGCGCAGCGCAAGTTTGTTTCAGCAGGGTGCCACGCCCACAAACCGCCCAAAACTGTGGCTCCTATAGTTTTTATGCTGGAATAGAAATTTTAACTGAAATGTACTGTTCTCATCAATACCTATCGATCAACCTAAAAAAAAGTTTCCACGCCCACTTCAACGCTCACAAACCGCCTAAAAACTTCAAAAAATCGTAAATATAAATGTGGATCAAAGATAGAGAATTTGGGATTCAGATTTGTATTTCGTAGCCTTGCACGCAGCGCTAGTTTGTTACGCGAATATGCCACGCCCACTCTAACGCCTAAGTCTGTGGCAACCACAATTTTTATGCTAGATAAAAAATGTTAACTGAAATCGATTAGTCTCGTCAATACTCTAACGCCCATAACGCCTAAATCTGTCTACATAACCGTTTATTGAGATCAGGGGTAGGTGGCGCATTTCAGTATTGCTTTGCTGCTTGCATATCGAAATTTTCCTCTGGTCACTATACATAGCTGAGTAACGGGTATCTGATAGACCTTCTGTCCGTCTGTCCGTTAGTCCGTCCGTTTCTACGCAAACTAGTCTCTCAGTTGAAAAGTTATCGAGCTGAAACTTTCCCAAAAGTCTTCTTTCCTTTGCAGGTAGTATATAAGTCGGAACCAGCTGGATCGGAAAACTATATCTTATAGCTCTCATAGGAATAGCCGAAAAAAATTTTTTTTTATTGTTTCTTTGTTGGTTTTTAACATATAACCTCCTACGCTTGGAAATAACATTTTTAATTAGTTCTGAATTTCAAATTTAATTTTATCAAAACAGAACGACTATATCATATAACTGCCATAGGAACGATCGGAAAATTGGTGGGAAAATAATATGAAACAAATTATACCTTCGGTGTTTTTTGACATATTTTCTTATACTATCGGGAATATCATTTTTTGTATATTTAAGGAATTTTGAATTTAATTTATAATTATAACTGCAAGGGTATACAAACATCGGCTTGCCGAAGTTAACTTTTTTTTTTGTTTTTGCATGACATTATGCGCCTTCGTTCGAAAATTTAAAAATGCACTCTTGTTCGTTTGGTAAAGACAGGCGTAAATTATTACTTATAATGACGTTGACATGAAATTTGGACCAGATGTCACTAACAGTCCTGCCAACTCAAGAAAAAAGAAGAAGCCCGAAATGTTAGGCCCGCGATTTTTACATTGAAAACTCACCTTACCTTTTTCCCACAGTACCCTGTATTCGGAACTACAGACAGGATGCATTACTTAACCGTTGGTCGGACTAATAAACCGAACAAGTTTTTTGTGACATAAGGGTCATCGAATTTTTTCATTCCCCATATAGACACTATGGTCATCAAATCCGTTATCCTTTCTAGCACGCAATCACATAGAGAATAAGTT
This sequence comes from Drosophila subpulchrella, assembly GCF_014743375.2. Classification (NCBI taxonomy): domain Eukaryota; kingdom Metazoa; phylum Arthropoda; class Insecta; order Diptera; family Drosophilidae; genus Drosophila; species Drosophila subpulchrella. Next base: position 276,530 of record NW_023665652.1, read on the forward strand.
GTGCTTGAGGGCTTACAAAATAGGTTATTTCGTTGCACCTAGCGCCATTTAAAATTAATAATTTACAACAGTTCAGAAAATAAAATCGTAAAAATGCTACACAAAGGCGACCTTGGTCTTCCGGTAAAGTTGGAGACTCTTTATCGATGGCAGTAAAGCAAGTTTAAAAGCAGTTGTGTTGCACAATGGAAATTCGAAACCATCCATTCCATGATACACGCAGCACTGTGGGGACTTTGCCTTGTTTTTTTTGGCATAAATCTGTTTTTCAAAAGTATTCAAAATTGCGAAAAGTTGATGTTATCGAATTAAGAACAGATCAAAATGTTATGTTACATAACGGAAATGTTAACTTAGCATTCCACTGTTAAAGTAATAGCTGTCAAACTCAGCTGATGCAAGCGAACAGCACGTGAGTACATTGAGCCAAATTTTTTTGTGAAATCTAAAACAAATATCTCTTGAACGACAAGACGTAAATCCTTCAAATTTGAAATATTCATTCTGCATGTGTGTTCTATATGACAAAATGAATATATTCTTTATTTTGTGTGTATTTTTCAAAAAATTTATAAATTTAGCAAGTGATGTCTTGGTATAACTTTTTAAATGAAATTCCCACTTTGAATATAGATTACAAAAAATGTTGAAATTTGTGTGCTAACCATCTTTTAGAGTGATTTATTCCTAGTTTAATGAATCCATCCACAATCTGCGCTTTTTGCGACTGTTGAACTAATAAGCTTTTTTATTAGTTATTGCTAAATTAAAATACGAATTTCAGGTTGCTTTAGGCTTGTTAACAGTTTATTAGCGAGAGAGAGTACAGCAGGCGAGACGAGAATGCGTTTTATGTCGAGATCAGAATTTGTACTGATTTTACAAAGGGACAGCCAGCCGAATGCTGGGCCCAAGAATGCAAGTACACAAAAGACGAGAGAGCTAGATAAAGAGAGCTACCTTTCGCGATGCCATTAATATAAGAGATCGAATTAAGACGTTAGTTGGCTGATGCGGCTGCGTGACCCGACATACTCCCCCCGTTGGAAGCCTGGGTTCCAACATCATCCCTAAGGGGAAGCAGACACAGCTTGTTTACTGCTCGCTTTGTCACTCCTGATGCTGTCTTCAGGACGGCAACTCGAGCAACCCCATCTCCACCGAACAGGACCTCGATCACTCTGGCGGGGGGCCACTTCATGGGAGGCAAGTTTTCGTCCTTGACCAGAACTAAGTCATCGACAACCAGGCCAGGTTTTGGGGTGCGCCACTTGGAGCGCTGTTGTAGCAATGTTAGGTATTCTTCCTTCCATCGGGACCAAAAGATCTGCTGCAAGTAAGCCACGCGTTGCCATCCATCCAAGCGATTGAAGTTAAGACTGGTCACATCTGGCTCGACGAAAGAAGAAGGCGGACCACCATTCAAAAAATGTGCTGGGGTTAATACATCCAGATCAGCTGGGTTTTCTGAAATCGAGACTAATGGTCGAGAATTAACAACCGCCGAAATGTGACACACCAGGGTCCGCAACTCCTCAAAGGCTAAAACAGCAGCGCCAACAGCGCGGTAGAAATGATGCTTAGCGATCTTCACAGCCGCTTCCCAAAGACCGCCAAAGTGTGGCGACCTAGGAGGAATGAAACACCAATCAATAGCCTCCGCTAGGCAAAAGTCCAACGTAGCTCTCTGGTGATCACTGCTGAGGAATAGGCGCCTTAGTTCGAGCAGCTCATTGCGAGCGCCAACAAAGTTGGTTGCATTATCAGACCAAATCTGCCGCGGCCTTCTTCTAGTGCATATAAATCGTTTGAGGCCATGTAGAAACGATACCGTAGAGAGATTCTTGATTAATAGCCTTCGTGGCGAAACAAATGAAGACACAAACGTAGCATTTTACTGGAGGCTTGCTTCGCGCCTCTGACTTGTAGAAAAATGGCCCGCAAAAATCAATGCCAGTGACTTCGAACGCATGAGATCCATCAAGTCGCTCCTTTAAAAGATCCGCCATGATATGCTCCACTACTCGAGGCTTCATTCGAAAGCATCTAAACATTTGTTTACCGCCTTCATTACCGTCTTCCTCCCCCCAATAGGCCAATATTGGGATCGAATTATGCCAAGTAATGCCCGTGGCCCAGCGTGCAGATTGCGTTCATGAAAGTGAGTAATAATGGCAATAGTGACCGAATGACCGTGGTAATATAATTGGATGACGCCCACTAAAATCCAGAGAAAAATTCCTCAGCCGGCCATCCACTCTAAGAAGCCCAAATTGGTCAATGAATGGCGAAAGAGATGCGAGCGAGCTGGAGGAGTGCATCATTCCCTTTGACTGCAATGATTTGATGTCATCCCATAAATGTGAGCGCTGGACAAGACGAAGCAACAGCAGCGTACCGCCTTGAAGGTTAGACACCGTGAGCGTAGGGCGATGGATGCGATTACTAAACTTATAGACGTATCCGAAAATTCTTTGAAGGGCAGCAAAGGAATTGGCAAATTTAGAACTGGACACTATGTCTTCGTATGGAGATTTTATTAGCAGAATCCTACGGCGAACCTCAAGCGTTGGCTTTTCAGCAGTGATTGGGGTCGGCCAGTCAGCTTAGGGACCACAGAGGAATTTTGGTCCATGAGCCCAGAGAGGAGACTCGTTGAGCTCAGCAGGAAAAGCACCTCGGGAGAAAATGTCAGCTGGATTTAAAGAAGTTGGAACATATCGCCACTCCACTGACTCAGTTAGCTCCTGAATGGCAGCTACTCGGTTCGCTACAAAAATATTGAATCTGGACGGCTCGTCCCGAATCCATGAAAGCGCAACAGCAGAGTCGCTCCAGCAATAAACCTTTCCCTCAAATGCACTCGTCCCAGACACTTCTGCGATGAGCCTAGACAGGAGTTCCGCCCCACACAGTTCCAACTTGGGCACAGTGAGTGTTTTCAAGGGGGCTACCCTTGACTTTGAGCAAAGTAATTGAGATCGGCCTTTGCAAACGATGTAGACACAAGCACCATATGCTTTTATGCTGGCATCACAAAATCCATGTATTTCACTCTCAGAGTTTGGAGAACGAACCAGCCGAGGAAATGACGCATGCTTAATCTGCCCAAAACTCGTACATATAGCACTCCATTCCGTATTCTGTGACTCAGGAAGGCTTTCATCCCAGGATAACTTCTCCTTGCACAGTTGTTGAAGGAAAATTTTCGATTTTGTGATCACAGGTCCAACCAACCCGAGAGGATCGTAGAATAGCGCTATTGCAGACAGGACAGATCGCCTGCAGGGGCTTGAGGTTGACTGTAAGAACGAAAAGGAAAACAGTAGTTGGTCAGAAAATGGAGCCCAAGCGAGACCGAAGGTTTTTGCAAAATCAGTGCCATTATCAAACTTCAAATAGGACTCCTTATCCTTGTCTGCAACTCCATCCAAAACAGCCGACACATTGGAGCACCACTTTCTAAGATTAAATTTTCCCTTGGCTAGAAGTTTTGATGCCTGATCCATAATGATGACTGCCTCTTCCTTGGACTTGGCTCCAGATATCAAATCATCCACAAAAAATCGCGACGAATGACCTCAGCCCCAAGCGGAAACGCTGTATGCTCGTCTGCTGCCAACTGATGCATAGCTCGCACAGCCAGAAATGATGCTGGCTTCGTGCCATAAGTGACGGTGTCTAGCTTAAACACCCGCAATTGATCCTGGGGGGAATCCCTCCACAAAATGCATTGCAAATGGCTGTCCTCAGGCTGAACCCTAACACAACGGTACATTTTGTAAATGTCTCCTGTGATTGCTACTGGGTGTGAACGAAACCGTAGAAGAATCTGGAACAGCTTAGGCTGAATAACAGGGCCTGCCATAAGAACATCGTTGAGAGAATAGCCTGAGGAACTGGCCGCCGATCCATCAAAAACTACGCGAAGCTTTGTAGTGGAGCTATCTTCCTTTATGACGCAATGATGAGGCAAGAAGTATCGGCACAACCCGATGTCAGCGGCAGAAACTGATGACATATGTCCTAGATCGAGATATTCTTTTATGAATGCTGCATATTGAGCCTGCAAAGATGGCTGACGATTCAACTTTCTCTCTAGGGACAAGAATCTTCGATAAGCTTGCTGGTAGGACTCTCCCAAAAGATCTAGATTGAACTTGGCAGGCAGCCGAACAGAATAATCACCAGCTGGCAAACGATTGACGTGTCTTACGAAATGTGCTTCACAGTCCAATTCTTCCTTAGTAGCGCGTATAATTGGCTCGGCGCAGCTTTCCACTTCCCAAAATCGTCGAAGAAGATCATCTAACCGATCGAAACAATTCTCTCTACTAGCGAGAAGTACATCTTGAGACGACATTAAAACCGAGCCATTGGAAAGGCCATAGCCTCCAGAAACAACCCAACCCAGACGCGTCTTTTGAATTAGGGGTAATCCAGGTGGGAGCTTGATTTGGCCAACGCACAACATCTCGAAAAAGAGGCTGGCTCCGATTAAAAGATCCACCCGCTGGGGAGCATAAAACCTTGGGTCAGCTAACTGTATATTTTTGGGTATGTTCCAGCTGCCAATGTCGACGTTGAAGCTAGGCTGTCGCTCTGTTATGTTCGGAGCAATCACCGCGATAATGTTGGCCGAGTATTCGGAAGTTCGGGACTGAATCGTAATATTGACCGAGTGACCGTCCGTCACAAAACTGGAATCTCCTATTCCAGTTACAGATGCTGAGGATTTTACTTTCTTTACTTGAAGCTGATTTGCGAATCGGGACGTTATTAGATGCAGTTGGGAGCCCGAATCGAGTAGAGCTCGACAGGGAACGAAAACCCCAGAACGGTTTTTTACTAAAATGCTAGCCGTTGCTAAGAGCACAATATCATTACTAAATTCCTGTGCAATAAGAGCAGTCGAAGTGGAAGGCAGCGCAGAGGGTGAAGCAGAAGGAAGTGCTTCTTAAAGCTGTGCTCCTTCTTGTGAAGGAAAAGAAGGTGAGTTTCCCAGGTGAAGCAGGGTGTGGTGCCTAGATCCGCATGAACGACAACTACTAGAGTTGCATTGCCGAACTTGATGACCAACCTTAAGACAATTTATGCAAAGACCGAGCCGCTTCGCTTCTTGAAGCCTATTCGCAGGAGACAGGATTTTAAAATTCTGACAATAAGAAATGGAATGCCCCGTATCATTACAGAATATACAAATCCAAGGGTTAGCATTCGAGGCAACAAATGCTGATCTACGCCCATTAGGTATTCTGTTACTTCCCACCTGATTGCCCGGCGTACAGTTTGCGATGGCGAAATCCATAGTCTCCAACGTCCTGCATCGCTGCTCCAGAAATGATGCCATTGACTCCCACGTAGGAATTAAATTGACGAAGGCAGGGTCCTCTAAACGCTCTTCCCACTTTACCTGACTTGCCGGATCCAACCTTTGGAACAGGACTTGGACGATGATGCATCCTGCGATTTGTTCCGTCGTGCCCAGTCCTTTGAGAGCACGAATATGAGCATTGAATTTATCGGACAGATCCCGAAGTGTCGAGTCGGACACCCCCACTTCTGCAAATTAAATCTAATGGTGGGTACCGACCACTAGAAAAAAAAAATGATCTAAATACCTTGCATAGTTCAGGAGTTATAAATTTATGCCAAAAAAAACGGGTCAAAGTCCCCATAGTGCGCAGTTAACAACAAAGAAACGTATGAAACAACGGCAAGGCTTCTTAACAATATACAATTCGATAAATACCGTAGAGTAAAAGGGTATATTAAATTCGATGGAAAGTATGTGAAAGGTAAAAGGAAGCGTTTTCGACCCTATAACGTATTTATATTCTTGATCAGAACTACTAGCAGAGTCGATCTAGCCGTCTGTCCGTATGAACGCTGAGAGCTCAGAAACTATAGCAGCTAGATTGTTGGGACTTGGCATGCAGATTCTTGGACTTCCTATGCCTCGCCCACTCTAATGCCTACAATGTTCTTAGTATCAGCGCCACCTTTGTCGTTGATTTAAAAAATAATTTTATATTTTTATTTTATTGGTGCTAGACTTTAATTCACTTAACCCACTATTACATAAAGACACTTTTATTTTCTATCTTTTTGAATGACCGATCGCGGCTTCAATCCCAAATAGATAGGCTTCTTAATTCTAAAATCTTGTCCAACGATCCCGCATTGCATATCGAGAAGTTGCTGCATAAAAATGAATTTTTTGCAAAAAGTCGCAAAAAGCGCAGATTGAGGATGGATTCATTACACTAGGAATAAATCACTCTAAAAGATGGTTAACACACTCACTCAAAAAATTTCAACATTTTTTGTAATGTATATTCAAAGTAAGAATTTCATTTAAAAAGTTATACCAAGACATCACATAAAAAACAGGGCAAAGTCCCCCATAGTGCTGCGTGTATCATGAAAAGGATGGTTTTGAATTTCCATTGTGCAACACAACTGCTTTTAAACTGGCTTTACTGCCATCGATAAAAAGTCTCCAACCTTACCGGAAGACCAAGGTCGCCTTTGTGTAGCATTTTTACGATTTTATTTTCTGAACTGGTGTTATTAATTAATTTTAAATGGCGCTAGGTGCAACGAAATAACCTATTTTGTAAGCCCTCAAGCACAACTTATTCTCTAAGTGGTTGAGTGTTAGACAGGATAACGGATTTGATGACCATAGTGTCTATATGGGGAATGAAAAAATTCGATGACCCTTATGTCACAAAAAACTTGTTCGATTTATTAGTCCGACCAACGGTTAAGTACTGCATCCTGTCTGTAGTTCCGAATACAGGGTACCGTGGGCAAAAGGTAAGGTGAGTTTTCAATTTAAAAATCGCGGGCCTAGCATTTCGGGCTTCTTCTTTTTTCTTGAGTTGGCAGGACTGTTAGTGACATCTGGTCCAAATTTCATGTCAACGTCATTATAAGTAATAATTTACGCCTGTCTTTACCAAACGAACAAGAGTGCATTTTTAAATTTTCGAACGAAGGCGCTCAATGTCATGCAAAAACAAGAAAAAAAGTTAACTTCGGCAAGCCGATGTTTGTATACCCTTGCAGCTATAATTATAAATTTAATTCAAAATTCCTTAAATATACAAAAAATGATATTCCCGATAGTATAAGAAAATATGTCAAAAAACACCGAAGCTATAATTTGTTTCATATTATTTTCCCACCAATTTTCCGATCGTTCCTATGGCAGTTATATGATATAGTCGTTCTGTTTTGATAAAATTAAATTTGAAATTCAGAACTAATTAAAAATGTTATTTGCAAGCGTAGGAGGTTATATGTTAAAAACCAACAAAGAAACAATAAAAAAAAATTTTTTTCGGCTATTCCTATGAGAGCTATAAGATATAGTTTTCCGATCCAGCTGGTTCCGACTTATATACTACCTGCAAAGGAAAGAAGACTTTTGGGAAAGTTTCAGCTCGATAACTTTTCAACTGAGAGACTAGTTTGCGTAGAAACGGACGGACTAACGGACAGACGGACAGAAGGTCTATCAGATACCCGTTACTCAGCTATGTATAGTGACCAGAGGAAAATTTCGATATGCAAGCAGCAAAGCAATACTGAAATGCGCCACCTACCCCTGATCTCAATAAACGGTTATGTAGACAGATTTAGGCGTTATGGGCGTTAGAGTATTGACGAGACTAATCGATTTCAGTTAACATTTTTTATCTAGCATAAAAATTGTGGTTGCCACAGACTTAGGCGTTAGAGTGGGCGTGGCATATTCGCGTAACAAACTAGCGCTGCGTGCAAGGCTACGAAATACAAATCTGAATCCCAAATTCTGTATCTTTGATCCACATTCATATTTACGATTTTTTGAAGTTTTTAGGCGGTTTGTGAGCGTTGAAGTGGGCGTGGAAACTTTTTTTTAGGTTGATCGATAGGTATTGATGAGAACAATACATTTCAGTTAAAATTTCTATTCTAGCATAAAAACTATAGGAGCCACAGTTTTGAGCGGTTTGTGGGCGTGGCACCCTGCTGAAACAAACTTGCGCTGCGCAAGAAGATCAGGAATCTGCATGCCAAATCCCAATAGCCTAGCTCTAATAGTTTCCGTTATCTCAGCGTTCATACGGACAGACGGACATGGCTAGATCGATTCGGCCAGTGATCCTAATCAAGAATATATGTACTTTATGTGGTCGGAAACGCTTCCTTTTGCCTGTTACATACTTTCCGACGAATCTAGTATACCCTTTTACTCTACGAGTAACGGGTATAATAAAATGAAATTGATTTTCTCTTTTGTATCACCTCACTTTTTGCGTTGACAGAGGAAAGGTAGACTTGATTTTGGCGAAAAACATAATTACATCCACTGAAACACGGTAGGAAATACATTTTATTAAAAACATTTTTTTTTAATATTTTATAGTAAATGGATAATATTTTTCGGTGAGAAAGAGTGAAAAGGTGATGGCCCAGATGGCAGCACATATTATTGGAGAAATTTGCGAAAGGACTCTCTTTATGTTTCTACGCGCAACTTTGGTAGAGGCTTACCAAGGTCCGAAGTCCGCGGTTTTACCGTTCAACCTTTCACCCTCTGCGCACGGTACCACTGGTGATCTCTCTATCTTCGTACTCCCCAAACTCTCTCTCCTTGTACTCTACAAACTCTGCCTTCGTACTCTCCAAACTCTCTCTAAATGAATTCTTCAATCTCACATTTCCGCAGTGCCGTTAGCGCGCGAATTCGCTGCATATTCTTAAACTGGCAGGTATGCGTAAAGATATTTATCTATTTATTTTTGCGGAGTTATATAAGTCCTCAAATTTCACCCTTTCGTCGGGTGACGATTTGCAGCTCGTTCCATCTCTCCGGCTGTTGTCCTGTGTTTCCTTGTAGCCTTTGAGTCCTCTCGCTCTTCCCTAAAAAATTAGGAACTTTCGTTTCTCCTCTCCGGTCTTTATCCAGCCTATTCTTGTATCCTCGAGTCCTTGCGATCGTTGATGCGCAATCTTCTATCTCACTTGCCTTCCCACCACGTTCTACTTGTAGACATAGATATTCTCTTTCCAATGTAGCCGTTGACATTCAATTGTCGTACCTCCTTTTTCTTGAAGATTTTGTAAAAGTGTAAGTGCAATTTGTTTGTGTTACCAATATCTATCATTATGCTTATAATCGAAAATCGTACTATAAGTGATAACAAAAAAAGAAATCGACGCTAGGTGGCGCCTTTGTGGGGTTTTCAATTGTAAACAGTCTCTTTGCTGCATATTTCAGTTGAGTAACGGGTATTTGATAGTCGCGTTTTCACTTGTTATACCCGTAAATCGTAAAGTAAAAGGTATACTTAATTCGTCAGAAAGTGTGTACCAGGTATAAGGATGCGTTTCCGACCCCTTAAAGTATATATATTCTTGATCAGGACCATTAGCGGAGTCGATCTAGCCATGTTCGTCTGTCCGTATGATTGGGCTTCCTGTGCAGCACAAGTTTGTTTCAGCAGGGTGCCACGCCCACTCTAACGCTCACAAACAAATATAGCAGGTGTAAAGAACTGATTTTATTGGTCTGCTCGCTACGAGATTCGTGTGGCTAGCTCAGTAGATAGTCAGTTAGTCCCATCAAATTATATGACGTGACTGCCCCGTAGATCAGTGATCAAGCACAGAATTCAAAGTAAAACAGTGGGCTTATTTTTGTTCTGCTTATTACAGCGGGTGGGTGGCTCGGCTGGTCTCGGTGTCGTTTTGCGTTGTTTCAAAAGACTGCTGACTGCTAGTATACCCTTTTACTCTACGAGTAACGGGTATAATAAAATGAATTTGAGTTTCTCTTTTGTATCACCTCATTTTTTGCGTTGACACAGGAAGGGTCGACTTCATTTTGGCGAAAAACATAATTACATCCACTGAAACACGGTAGGAAATACATTTTATTAAAAACATTTTTTTTTAATATTTTATAGTAAATGGATAATATTTTTCGGTGAGAAAGAGTGAAAAGGTGATGGCCCAGATGGCAGCACATATTATTGGAGAAATTTGCGAAAGGACTCTCTTTATGTTTCTACGCGCAACTTTGGTAGAGGCTTACCAAGGTCCGAAGTCCGCGGTTTTACCGTTCAACCTTTCACCTCTTGTTCTCCTTATTACAGCGGGTGGGTGGCTCGACTGGTCTCGGTGTCGTCTTGCGCTGATTCAAGTGACAGCTGATACTGTTTGATTTGGCTCGTCGACGCGTTGAATCGGTGATCGCTGACTCCTTCCTGTGTCTCGGTATACTCGTAGTGTCTTTCGCTTCTGCCCGCTCGCCGACGTATTGACTCGAGGTTGCACGTCGCGCCTTGGACTCGCAGACTGGGTCTAGACAACTTCCCCTCGATTTATTGCTCTATTGCTCTCTCATTGCTCAATTCAGAGATTCCTGATGTCCCAATCCCGAACGTCTCGATTTAGCGATCTTGCTCCTTGTAGGCTTCCCACGGCGCTGCTTCCGACGACTTGATTTGTTGTTGCTGACTTGTTATTCACGTGCTGCTTCCTCATTACAGCGGGTGGGTGGCTCGACTGGTCTCGGTGTCGTCTTGCGCTGATTCAAATGACAGCTGATACTGCTTGTTTTGGCTCGTCGACGCGTTGAATCGGTGATCGCTTACTCCTTCCTGTGTCTCGGGATACTCGTAGTGTCTTTCGCTTCTGCCAACTAGACAACTTCCCCTCGATTTTATTGCTCTATTGCTCTCTCATTGCTCAATTCAGAGATTCCTGATGTCCCAATCCCGAACGTCTCGATTTAGCGATCTTGCTCCTTGTAGGCTTCCCACGGCGCTGCTTCCGACGACTTGATTTGTTGTTGCTGACTTGTTATTCACGTGCTGCTGGTTGACTTGGTTCTTTGACTTTGATAACAGATTGATCTTATTGGATTGACTCCTCGTGATCGACTGATCCAGCTCACAGAGCCCTGCGGTCTTTTGCGCACGGCCCGCTGGTACTCTCCACTCCAGGTCCAAAATCCACGGATCCAGCTTGGCCTCTTTGTCCTAGGCCCACGGCTACCACCTAGAGTCCGATGTCTTGGCGCTATCCTGCTGAATCTGCTGTGGCATGTGGCACGCATGCGCGCCATCCCGCTGCTGAAATGTGGCACTTCTTCTCCTGGTCCAAAGTCCACGGCAGAGTCCGAAGTCCGGTGCACTCTGCCATCGAGGTCGTCACTCTCTCTCTCTCTCTCCAAACCCCAGTTCTCCAAATTCTTTTCCTCCAACCTCTGGTTATTCGAACTCTCTTTCTCCAAGCTCTCTTTCTCCAAATTATATTTCTTCAAACTCTGCCGTTACTACGCGCTAATTCGACGGGTATCTGGTAGCCGCCAGGCCATCATAAATAATTGCCGCTGCAATTTGTGGTGAGTTTTTTAACTCGACTCATTCCCATTTTTCTTCGGGAAACAAAATAAACTCGTTCCTTTTCTCCGGCTTTAATCCTCGTGTATCATGTAGCCTTTGAGTCCTTACGACGCTCTCGATGACTCCCTCGTTGCTTACTTGATGCTCCCTCGACGCTCACAGCTCTATCCTGAGTTCCACAGCTCCGGGTGTCGATCAAGTTTGCATTGCTTCCTTCTGCGCCTGCCTCGACGAATTTAAATTCTCCCGCGCCGATACTTCAAGTATTTCCACCAGGATATCAATAATCATCGGCTATCGATCCCCAGCTCGCTGCTCGTTGGCAATCGACCGTTGTTGTTGATGCAGCGAATTTCCTCTGGCTTGGTGAGTACTCTCTTATTTTCTCCTTTTGCCCTTCAGGTGCCCTTCCCAGGTTCAACCACTCCTCCGCTGGGCTGGCAGCATGTTTGAGAGCACAGAGAGGATTTCCTTTTCTTCGATCGGCATTACCATTTCCCCTTAGCAACTGGTCAGTACCATGTCATCCACCCTTTCTTCGTCTGTGCTAAGCCTCCCTTCAGTTCCGAAAAAAAAGTTTCACTCGTGAATCACCTTGTGAATACCGCGGGACATGTTAGCCTGCACGAGTGAAGAAAAATGACACTCCATATAGACAATTGTATGTCCGCTTTTTCACAAGTGAAAATGCAAATCAAAATTTTTCGAAGTCACTCGTGATTTCACTTGTTCCTGATACTTTGACGTATGGCCTTTCACCTGCAGGTGACACGTACCACGTGAAATTACTTGTGAAATTCAGAATATTTCCAATGAGTATTCACTTATGAAAATATAGTATTTACGAGTATAATACATACATTTTTATTTACAATTATTTAAATTCATTTTAATTAAATTGTTTTATTTAGGTTTTCTGTTCAGAGACAATTATTGTTAGTAAGCTTAGTTTTTTGTTTCGTTAATTTGTTTTTACATTGGTCATCGGCATTTGTCGGCAGTCTTCTACGCTGCGCCGACTTCCCTGCTGACGTCAAAAGGTTTTTGCCTTTTGACATGTCACCCCGTACCTTTGGGGTATCCTTTGACAGCGTCCTTAGTGGGCCTTTTTGTGTATTGAATAATCTATACCTTTGCTATTGTCGTTGTACCGCATTCAATAAATATCCGCTCTGCTCGGCGAAACTATGGATGACTCTTTCTTATGCCTGAAGCCTACTCCTGTTGCCTTGTAGATTGGATCCCTTACTGCCTTGCCTGTACCCTTGTTTCGTGTTCTAGTGCATGTCCTTTCCGCCTGGCGTCGACGCTGAATTCTTGTTGCCTTGCGGACTGAATCAATGTAAAATCCTAGTGTATATCCTTTTTGCGTGGCGTATTGATGACTCTCGCATCGGCCTGACGCATAATCATGTTGCCTTGCGGACTGGATCAATGATAAAACCTGGTGTATATCCTTTCTGCGAGGCGTATGGATGACTCTTGCTTCGGCCTGACGCACAATTCTGCTGCTTTGCGGACTATACTTGCACTTGTTAATCCACCGATGTGTCCGCCCTCTGCTCGTTTGCGTCTTGTGTTTCTTGTTGCTTAAGCTCCCCGTGGACAGCACCGGTGAGACGACTTACAACGTGGTAAGGAGCATTGTAGCTCGTGGCTAGTTTCACAGCGAATCCATCGGCCGCTTTGGGCAGGTGGTGTTCCTTGGCCCATACTACGTCGCTGGCGTCCATTGCCTCCATTTCAGATTATAGTGTCTGGCTTGGTCCTGGGATGCCTTTTCCACATTTCGCCGTACGATCATAAAGATCTCCCCCAGTTTGCTGGCGTTTTCCTGCGGGGTCTGTGTAGCTCGTCCAGTGCCTGGAGTTTCCCCATCATATAGACTGCTGGGGAGTCAAGGCTCCCTGCCTTGGGTAAGAAACGGTAGCACGTGGATATGCACGTGTTCACTGCTAGCATATTCTCCGGCCACTTCTCGTCCCAGTTTCTCTGGTCCTGCCCTGCGAACTGCGCTATCATAGTCTTGACCGTTATATTTGCTCGCTCTGTCGAATTCTCTTGTAGTGTGTAAAGCGCGGTGAGTTGCTGTCTGATCCCCATCTCAGCTAGAGATCTTTTTAAAATGCGGCTCGCAAACTGCACTCCGTTGTCCGTTATGACCACCTTGCCATACCTTGCGATTATGCGCTCTCTAAACGCCTTCTTAAGCGACTCAGCTGTCGCACTGCGCAATGGCACCAGTTCCGTCCATTTCAAGAATCGATCTATCAGGACCAGCAGCATTTGGTTGCCATGCTTAGATCGTGGTAGGGGTCCGACGAAACCTGCACATACCGTGGCCCATAGAGCCGCTGGCACTTGGGTTAGAATTTTGCCAGCCGCATGCATTTGATTTGCTTTAAGTCTCATGGATTTCCCCACATGGGCTCGTGAGTATCTTAGCATTCCTGCCTATTAGTATCGGGCTGCCAACCGAGCACATGTCCTTTGGCTTCCTATGTGTCTTAGTTTCTCGTCAACACTGTTTCCTTTTCCCTTATAGTGTCTCGCCTTCCATCACATGAACCGGCTATTTCTGCGGTTGGGTCCTTATCTTTTCGCACATGTCCTTGATCCAGCTGCAGCCTCCTGGCGCCGTTGTCTCCTTTAAGCCCCGTAGCGTCTCTGTTAGTGGTTGTCTGGACAAGACGTAAGCCACCACGTTTAGCTGACCCGTTCTGTACGCCAACTCGAAGTCATTCTGTTGAAACTCCATGGCCAATCTGGCGATCTTTCCTGAAGGGCTTTTGATGCTGTTAAGCCACTTCAGAGCTATATGGTCGGTTACTACTTTAAAGTGGTAACCTTCCAGATACGGCTTGAGCTTTTGGATCGCCTAGGCAATCTGTGTTGTTGAAAGTTTTTCTCAGCGCCTGTTTGTAGGGCTAAAGTTCTACTGAAGTCCAGGCATCTTGCCTTCACTTCCTCAAATGCCATCTGGTGCTCCGGTGTCCACTCCCACCTACTGCCTTTGCGTAGCAAGTCATTCAGGGGCTTGACCATTCTGAAAAACTCTTTTCCTGTACTAGTCACTCGATGTCCCAGGTACAGCAGTTCCTTCTTAAGGAAGGTTGACTTTTTTTCGGATTCAGCCTCAGGCTTGCTTCCCTTAGACGCCGGAACACTTCTTTTAGGTTTTCCTTGAGTTCTTCTAGCGTGCGTCCGATCACTATTTTGTCATCCGGGTAGGCGAATGCGTGAGGTGACATTTCGGGGCCAATTACTTGGTCCAAAACCCGCTGAAAGGTTGCAGACGCAGAGTGGAGCCCAATCGTCATTACCATCTACTGGAATAAGCCCTTCTCTTTTTCGAACCTCTAATCTGGTAGCCTGCAGGCCACCACACACTATAACCCGTCTAGCGCCCACGTTCTTTAATTTATTGTAGAAACTTAAATACGATTTTGTTCTTATTATCAATACCCACAAAAACTCAAAAATTACGGACTTTTTTTCTATATTTGCTCGCTACGGCTAGCTCAGTGCGTTCGTCCCACAAAATTACAGTACATACAAATTAAAGTAACAACAATTCAGAATTAAGGCTTTTATTCACGGCTCTGGAAAACAAAGTTTGTTGTACCTTGTGCTTTTCGTGATCGTCTGCTCTCGGTAGCCTCTGCTGCTCCGGGTACTTCTGCCGCCAATCGTAAGAGATGACGTATAGTTGGGCTGTTGGTATCTAGAGAAGCATCACCGCTCTCAGACTAGGGACAACCGCCCTGCCATTCACAGCCTGTCCTGTCTCGCCAGACGCTCACTCAATTTTTTTTGACGCTCCGGGCAACCGTCCGGTGTACGCCAGCAGTCCCTGAACACACATTGAAAACGAACGTTCCGCGGTAGCCTTCCCTCAAGGCTGTTGCAGTCGTGCCTTAAGAGTGCGCGTTTTCTGGGTGCCTCCTTCGTCGATATTTCGCACGGCGTCAATCAGGATCGGTAGGATACGCCGGTGACACGTCTGCCAAATGTCTGCTTAACTATTCGGGCAACGTTGCTAGATCAGTCTTTTCTGTACACCTCCCGAGCATACGGTTTCTCGTTGAATTCGATCGCATCCGATACTGGACTCAATTTAGTTCACGACGGCTCTTTTCAGCCGGGGGCCACAGTCAATTAAATCCACGCCAGGAACGACATAATGCGTCGGTGCCACACCTGATAAATTCCTGCTTTACTATTCACTCAACCGTCCGACCGTTTAGGGATCTTATGCAACTCGCAACTTATGCTATCCCGAACGTCTCGACGTAGCGATCTTGCTCCTTTCCGACTTTCACGGCTGTATCTTTTTAGCTTTACTTGACGTTGCTCACTCGCGTTTTCATTCTCGATTACTGGTCGAGCTTCCAATGCTTAGCCCGCTTATATAGGCCTCCTGGTTCCGTTAATCCTCGGCATCTCCTTGTCTCCTCTGTACCCGGCATCACACGAGTGTCCGCTGTTCTACCGTTCGACCTTTCGCCCTCTGCGCTCGGCACCACTCTACAGTCCAAAGTGCGCTGAACCGTTCTTTCCTTCGCTCACGACACGCCGGCGCTCGCTCTCTCCGTCTCGTTCATACTACTGCTGTCTCGCCCTGCCGCCTCTCTCCGCTCCATATCTCAAAACTGTCTTGATCCGTACTCTCCAATTTCTCTATTTTCGCATTCTCTTTCTACAAAGTCTCTTTTTAGTAGCTTTTTTTTAACTGCATTCTCCAACTCACTATTCCCGCATTTCCGTTCCTACGCGAATTCGCTGCGAATTCGGTGTTCCCCCAGAGACTTGTAAAATCTCGTTTCTCCTCTCCAGCTGTTATTTTGTAAGTCCTTGTAGCCTTTTAGTCCTGGCGATCCTGCCATTGACACTTATTTCCAATATTTTCTTGGTCATCGATCGACACTTTCATCCAGTGCCAATCGACCGCATATCGAGGTACCCCCTTCCCTATGTGTAAGGTAAATTGTCAAGATGACTTGGTAAGTAAAATTCTATTGAAGTTTTGTTTTTGTTTTCGAATTTTTAAATCCTGTTTCAGCTCATGCTATATTGCTCTCATGCCCTTTACTGCCCTTAAGGTAGGGGTCAATACCCCCATCGGTATTAGCTTTAGATGCTTGTTCGGCTGCTTGTTGTTTTGTTAATGGTTTCGCTTAGCCCTGGTGAGCTGTCCTTTGAGATGAACCTGTGTTCAATCTTTGATTTTCTTTCAGCTTTTTCGAACATTTTTATACCCGTTGCTTGTAAAGTAAAATGATACATTGTAATTGGGGAAAATTATGAAACAGGCTTAAGAAAGAGTTTCCAACCCATAAAGTAAATACATTCTGATCAGGATGTTTCATTCACTAGCCGAGTCGATCTAGCTGTTATCTCGGAAATTATAAGAGCTAGAGAGTTGAGATTTCAGATTAAGATTCCTCTCGTACATGTTGCCACGCCCACTCTAACTACCACGAACTGCCCTCGAACTTAAAAAAATCGTCCATTTGAATACTGATGTCTTGGAAAATATTAAAGCAAGTGAGTTGGGATTTCAGATTTTGATGTCCTAGCTTTGTACCCAGCGCAAGTTTGTTACGCTAATGTGCCACGCCCACTCTAATGCCTAATTTACTGCTAGAAATAAATTTGAACTGAAATGTATTGGTCTCGTCAATACCAATTGATAGACCTACAAAAGTTTTCCATCCCCACTCGAACGCCCACAAAACGCCTAAAGCTGTGGCGCCCACAGTTTTGACGCTAGAACCCAAATTTTAACTGAAATGTATTAGTCTCGTCAATACCTATCGATTGACCCAAATAAAGTTCTCCTGTTTATATATCTCCATCTCCATTTGCTCACTTTAGTTGTGTATCGGGTATCTGATAGTCGAGACACTCGACTATTGCGTTCTTCCTTGTTTTTTTTGCGTAAGTGCGCGGGTTTGTCCGCTTGGGGCTTCCGGAAGTAAGGCTATCTAGCTGAGCTGTATCCCCCTTGCTTCGGATCGTGGCTTCTGGTACAGAGTGGTATCAAATCTGACTTTGCATGGCTTCTGGACCGTAGTCTCCGGCGTTAGCCTGATAATAAACGGGCCTGCCTTTGCCTCGTGCATCCCTGGATCTTGTTGCTAACTTCAGGAACGGATTTGCCATTTTCGTTGATGCCGGCGATTGCCTGACGAATAAACGGTCGGCCTTTGCTTTTAGCATTTTCGGACCAGGGTGCCCCATTCTGTTCCGTAAGCTATGTTTCGTCGTTGTCGCTCGTCTTGCCCGTCTATTTTTCTGGCTTTAAATTGCTGATGTGCACGGTGGGTTCCTTTTTATATTTTTGGTCACGAATTTTGCAGATCACTAACGATACAAAATCGATCACCGGATAGGGACCATCATACTTCGGGGCTAGATTCGCCGCGAATCCTTCTGCCGCCTTTGACTGGTGGTGCTCCTGGCACAAGACATCGCCGGTCCTCGTATTCCACTGCCTCCGCCGGGCGTTTGGCAGCCGCTGCTCTCTGTCCTGTGTCAAGGAAGGAGGCGAATATCCTATCGACTCGGACACGCTTGAGTTAACAGCCAAGCTAATCTCTGGCCACCTTTAACCCCAGTTCCTTTGGTTTGTTCCGGCAAACTGTGCTATCATTGTTGAGTAAGATTTTCTTGGGGAGTGTATGGTGCCGTAGATTGTTGTTTTATTCCCATTCAATTTCTTGAACGCTCAAGTGGCAAAGTACACCACGTTGTCCATGATTAGTATTTTCGGGAACCCCGAATCTTGCGATTATACGTTCTCTACAAGTATATGCCTTGGGTAGGGTTTCTGCTGTCGCAGTACATACTGGGAGCTGAATAAGAACAAGTGCGTGTTTGCCGCCCGATCGATCGAGTTTCTAGGTCATAAAATCAATGATCTGGGCAGTCAAAAATCGAACAAATGTGTTGAAGCCGTCCTTTATGGCGAAATCAATTGAGGACGTACAACTTTATTCCAAGCCTGGCCAGTCTAGAAAGATCGCTTAGGAATATCCTTAAGGAAGGTACGATTAATTGAACCTCAGATCACAATTCGGCAGAAATTAGCATCGCTTCCACTGTTACTAGAAAGTCTGCGTGCAAAGTTATTATTCTGTAAGTATCTGTACGCAAGGCATTGGACCCATATAACAGACAATAAGCCACTTTCCTAGATACTCCATTTAGTGAAATCTTTACAAACGTTATGTATTGATGTGATAGCAAAAAGATCCAAGGAAAATAGCAATGCCGACTACTTATACCGTTTGCCTATCATGGAAAAAGGAAACTGCGTCGAAGAACCCGATGCATTTGACAACTTCATAATACGCCAAATTAAACAACTACCATAAACAACTACTCGAATAGCACAGGAGACAAGAAAAGATGAGCATTTGGGAAAAATAATACAAGCTATCGAAGGCGGCCAGTGCCTCAAGCGAACAGGATATAACATATTGTCGCTGGCAAGGGGCCTCTTCTATGGCAGGACGATCGGGTCGCGGCAATGGTAACGATGGTTACTGCGATGCTGGACAACAGACGATGCGTGAACTTCGCTGATGTTGAGATAACTTAGGTTAGCAGTTAGTTGAGATAGTGTATTGCGAACCCTATTCTCAGAGGTAGGAAGAAGAGCCGCGAAGTTATGAGTTGCGTAGATAACTTCATGAAACACGGAAGTTTAGTGTAATGACTCGTGAAATTAAATTGAAATAAAATTCATTCTAGAGTAGGTCAGGGGATTTTCATTAGGTAGCGTAGTTGGCTCGGCTGAAGCCGCAAAATGTGCTGACTGCATTGGCGGGTCAGTGTGCGGTTGAGTCGGTTGGCTAATGCTTGATTTGTTGGTTGCCGGTCATGTTGAGCACCCTTGTGTATGCTACTCAAGATGCAGAAACCCTCAGACCCAGCCACGCAGAAACTGTATACAGCCATCAAGTCCGCCCTCAGCGGCAAAACGAAGTGGCTATGCTGGAGGACACGGTGCAAGTGGAAATCCGCGACCTAGACGAAATGACCACCTGCGAGGAGGTACTACAGGCAGTTTACGCTGAGGAGGAATGCGACATCCCGGCGGGCGCTGCACCTAGGATGCGAAAGGCATATGGCGGAACCCAAACGGCGACGGTCCACCTCAGACCTGAGCATGCGCAGCGGATCCTCGACAAAGGGAAAATCAGGGTTGGATGGGTCGTCTGCCGCATAAGACAGAAAATGGAGCTCAGGCGATGCTACAAATGCATGGGAATAGGCCAAATGTCTGCCAGATGCCCAGCGTCAGAGGCAACAGCCAAAAACACGCGGGAATCCTGCTTCAGATGTGGCAAGGATGGCCACAAGTATAAAACTTATACGCAGGGCAAACCGAAGTGCATCATCTGCACAAGAAGCAGGAAATCTGGAGGAGAGGCCGAACACTCGACCCTCAGCAGGATGTGCCCTGAGTACCGGAAAGCCGTGAATGATAAACAGAATGGTTAAGGTCCTACAGCTCAACCTAAATCACTGCAGAGTAGGGCAGGACCTGCTAGCACAGACGGTCGTCGAGCAGAAGGCTGAGGTGGCAATACTCAGCGAGCCCTACAAGGACAAGCATGAAAGCGTATGGCAACATAGCTCGGACGGCAGAGCAGCAATATGCAGTTGCGGGCAGCCCCCTGGACACCTATCGCAGAGGGCTTCCAGGACGGGATACACCAGAGCGAAGATCAAAGGTACAACATTCTACAGCTGCTACATAGCCCCGAGCGTACACATTAGCGAGTTCGGAGCAATAATACTGGAGATCGCTGACGACGCACGCGGATTTCAACGCATGGTCCACAACATGGGGCAGCGCGGAACTCTCCTCCTTGAGGCAGTGGCTTCGTTAAACGTATGCCTACTCAACGAAGGTAACAAACCAACCTTCAGCCAGTCAGGTCGGGAGTCAATTATCGACTTGACCTTCGCTAGCCCTGAACTGGTACGTAACTGCGTATGGAGGGTGTCAGACATATACACTCACAGCGACCACGCCCTGATCATCACCCAGACAAGCCCCAGACTGGCCGCCCCAAGCAGCCGCCAAACGACCTACAAGGCGCATACCCTAAACACAGTGGCCCTCCTAGCACACATGGAAGGCGTCTGCGTTACAGGAGACGCTAACACATGCGCGAGGAACATAGCCGATAGAGTGAAGGCGGCGTGAGAAACATCTATGGCAGTGGTCGGCACACACATACTATCACAAGTTTGCCTTGCATTAGTGTAAGGGTAAAAAACACGAAGTTGGCACGCAGCGCTCTGACGCCTGACGTTTCTCTGTTTTGCACTGAAATTCTCTGCCGCAGCAGCAAAAAAGCGCGCCGAAGCTGAGAAAAAAAGACCCGAAGACCCATGCCGAAGTCATACGAACATCTACGTTATACGTGAGCGAGCAGAGGATGGGCAGAACACTTCCCTATGCTCACTAGATAGGCCGCTGCCGACCCCTGATCTATGGAAAAGGCCACGAAAGGTGGTAACGGGCGAAGACCAGTACCATGGTGGAACGACGAGATAGGCATCGCGAGGAGAGACTGCCTAGCGGCCCGGCGCAGATGTCAGAGAAGCAGAGGTCGCGGAAACCAGGACCTAAGGGAATCAACCTATAGAGCTAAGAGAAAGGTGTTGAAGAACGCGATCAAAGCTAGCAAGGCCAGATGCTTCCAGGAGCTGTGCGAAGCGGCGGATGCAGAACCATTCGGCTCAGCATACATGATGGTCATGGGTGAGCTCAACAGACAGCCGACTCCCACCGACCACTTACAGCTTGGCCAAATAGTGTCCACCCTGTTTCCCACGCAGCCGCCCCTTAATTGGAAAGCCGGGGAAGGCGACACCGTTCTTACCAGCGAAGCCGAAGTCATGGCTGCGCTAAGGAAAGCCAAGATCGAAAAGCCCCTAGCCACGATGGCATTCCCAATGCTGCACTGCACACACTGGTGGCAAACTACCCGGGTATATTCACGGAGATGTACATCACGTGCCTTACCCAACGAACCTTCCCCATAGGTTGGCAGAGTCAAAGGTTGGTGCTCATCCCAAAACCGGGCAAGTTGAACGACGACGCATCCTCATACAGACCCCTATGTATGCTAAATACAACGGGGAAGATTTTCGAGCGCATAATTTGCACCCACCTCGAAAAAGAACTCGACCAACTTAGAGCATTATCGGACCACCAGTTTGGCTTCCGGAGAAAAAGAAGCACCATTGACGCGATCCAGGCGGTCACCCAATTGGCTGCTAACGCAATCGAAGGAGAAAGGTGGCTAGGTGGCTCAAAAGAGTACTGCCTCGTCTGCACCCTGGACGTCAAGAATGCCTTTAACTCTGACAACTGGAACCTTGTCCTGCAAGCACTTCATCGCATGGAAATCTCGGACTACCTGATCGACCTCGTAGCGGACTACTTCAAGAACAGAGTGCTCACATATTCCTCTGAAGTATTTAGAAACTATAACGCCAACCTATTCTCCAGGGCCAGATGGACTCCCTGGGTGTGTTCTTAAGTTTTGTGCCCGAACTATTTGTAAACCCATTCTTAAACTTTTCAATTTGTCTATCTCATCATCTGTTTTTCCTACTATCTGGAAAGATTCTTTTATTATTCCACTCCACAAAAAGGGTGCGAAGGTTAATGTTCAGAACTATAGAGGAATCTCCAAATTGTCTGCAATTCCTAAAATATTTGAACGCATTATTACCTCTCAGTTGCAACATTTGTGCTCCTCTTTAATATCGCCGTGTCAACATGGTTTTGTTAAGCGAAGATCGACCACCACTAACCTGCTCGAATTGACATCTTTTGTAATAGATGGGTTTAACGAAAAATTGCAGACAGACGTTATATATACAGATTTTAGTAAAGCCTTTGACTCTGTAAACCACTCTCTTCTTTTATTCAAATTAGATCAGCTCGGGTTTCCGAATAATCTGTTAACTTGGATTTCAAGTTATTTGAATGGTAGATCTCAGAGGGTTTTATTCAAAAACGCTGTTTCCAAGATGATCAACGTGACATCTGGAGTGCCTCAGGGCAGTCATTTAGGCCCTTTGCTGTTTACTCTGTTTATAAATGATCTTCCCTCTATAGTAACTCACTCTCGTGTACTAATGTATGCTGATGATGTTAAGCTTTGTTTTTCATATAATAATATTGAGTCTGGTTTCTGCTTGCAGTCAGACATTAATAGATTCCAGGAATGGTGTCAGTACAACCTTTTGAATTTAAACTATCTTAAATGCAACGTTATGACTTTTTATAGGGGTACGCCAACGTTCATAAGTTACTCTCTTCAGAACATGTCCCTGGACCGAATATACTCAGTAAACGATTTAGGTGTTCTCCTAGATCCTAAACTTAAATTTGACTCCCACATAACCTCTACTGTAAATAAAGCTATGAGTGTTCTTGGGTTTATAAAGCGTTGGTCTAAAGAATTTGATGATCCATACACTACCAAATTATTATTTACCTCCCTTGTCCGTCCTAATTTGAAATACTGTTCTTCCGTTTGGAGTCCTCAGTATCAAGTGCACATTGACCGTATAGAGTCCGTACAGAAACAATTTCTTCTTTTTGCCTTACGTGGTTTGAACTGGGATCAAAACGTCAGGTTGCCTTCTTACTCGAGTAGATTGCTTTTAATTAATTTGCCTAGTCTAGTAAGCCGTAGAACTATGCTTGGTACTATTTTTATTTAATCTTATCAGAGGCGATATTGATTCTGTAGATTTGGTAAGCCGCCTTACTTTCAATGTTCCTGTTAGACTAATGCGAAACTACTATCCTATAAACTTGCCACGATGTTCATCTAATTTTAGTCAGCATGAGCCTTTTCGCGTTCTTTGTAATAATTATAACAACCTATATCATTTAATTTGTTCCTCAACCTCTATCCCTGTATTAAAAACTAAAATCTTAGCTCATTTGCTTTAGTCTTGTTGATCTATGTTTTGTCCTGTCCTTGTTTGTTCTATGTACCTTCCTCGCGAACCGTATTTGCC